>NC_084971.1:29695154-29967654 GCF_963691925.1 Scomber scombrus
TGAGCTCCCTGAACACGCTGGACCATATTCACCATCTGCAAAAAATACATATAAATTCAAACATGGCTGTGGTATAAATGGGCTGATGACATTTCTCAAAGATGATTTTTTCTTTTATTTGATAGATTAAGGAAACGATTATATATTTTGAACTATGATCTAAAACTTAGAAGTCTAGATAAAGCCAACCACCTGCTGTGGGACTGTTATCGAGTGTTTGTAAATGTTGGCAGGGAAGCTAAATCCACTCACAAGTGATTACAGGAGACAGATTTTGAGATGCAAATCGATGCCAAGAGTAAATTGAATTAAGCTCCCACACAATCTTTATCTTAATATAAGTGGACAGCTTTAAATAGGGTCTGTAATCATTTGTGTTGCATGACAGAAAGCAGCTGTTCAATATTATTGTTTGAAGTGGAAAAAAGATGTTTGATAGTAGCTACAAGCTTTTAGGAATATCTTTGTTTTAGGACTATTTCAGGTTTCAGGTTTTTGTTACACAGAACTATCTGAGAAGTCGTCCATGGAAACTGTATGTTAAAAATACTTGGCAGGTGATTGGATGAACCACCTGTCCATCACTGTCTTACCCTGCGAGGCAGCCGGATTCACAACACTGCTCTGTCTGAACCACTGGTGGTTTGGACACAAGCACATAACTTGAAGCCTGATAAGATAGATTCTTGTGTTATCTTGTGATTTAGTGAATCTATCTGCCTTGCAAAGTAAGTGCAGCCATGTATGCACAACTATTACCACCTCCCGCAAACGTAATCCAGGCACCATTATTTTTCATTCCAAAAGTGATTTATTATACAAGTTCGAGGTATATAAATCTAATTTCTTGGAGACAGGATTGGGTGGATAGGTATGTTGTGGATCTCACTTTCATTTCGGACTGCAGGGTTCATTTTCTGTCAAAGACCTGAACTTAATGTTTGCTTTCTCAAACCTTATCCACAGTCTTTCCTGCAACAAAGTAGAATTCACTACAAGTGTTTTAGTTGTCTTACTTTAACCATATTTTCATACTAAACTGTTGATATTGTAGAAAAAAAGATGTAGAAAAAAAGGTTGTTATTGAATGTAATCTGTGTTTTTTCCACCTGCCACCTTCTGCACAGTAATCCTAAAAAAAGATCATATTTCTTCACTATAGCAAACGATCAACCAGGGACACAATGGAGGAATTTGATGTCTGTGGTCTCATCAGTCAAATTGACCATCTGGGCAAAGGTCCTAAAACTTAAAACTCACCTGTCAGAGGATGAAAAGTTGCTTCCATTACAGTTGAAGGACAAAGTAAACTCATAATTTTTCTTTATGTAGCAAAGATTAGTCCACCATTACGGTACCATCAGTATAACTAACTCCCCTAATCTTTTTGACAGTCAAAAATGTAAATTTATCTTCTTTTCATGCATGAGGCTGATCATACATTATCCTCCAGGGTATTTTCTCAGCTTTGAGGTCATAAGATGTGTGTCAGAATTGCAGGTACTTGTGGATGTAATTGTGCACCAGTTTATTATTGCTGTGAGGTTTATTTCAATTGCAGTCAGACAGCAATGACATTCCTGCGGCGACTGTTTCTGGAGATATGTGAGTATTTGCCCATATCCACCATAATTGTCTTTTCTTTCCACAGCTTCATAATTGACCTTTTGTGTGTGTCTAGCCATCTGTGTGACTCCAACCCTCCAGTTTGAACATTTGTGTCTTTTTAGTGAAGCTGTGTGTGCTTCTCATTGTTCTCTCTTTGGCTCTCACTCCATCAGTGGCGTAAGACTGGAATTTGAGGCACGCAGTTTGCACTTCCTGTGTTTTCCTCATGTTGCTAAGGTAGCACTTCCTGTCTCAGGAGCTGAAAAACATGGGGTTCAATACAAAAAAAAACACACACACACATGCCCAAACACACATACAGACGTACTGTAGCTGCCCAGGTATTCATTTATTTTGGCAGTAAATTGAATTGGCATGTACAGAATAAAACATCTTCCTCTCCCCCCTTCAAACTACATCTGCTTCTACAATCAAGCAATTTCTTGCTTGTGTCCTCAGTGGAATCTAGTATCAAATAACAATCCGCCCATTTGGCAAGCAAAAATAACTATTTGAAACTATAAAACAAAAAATTGAGTCACCGTAAAACCACTTAAAGGTCCAGTGTGTAGAATTTAGTAGCATCTGGTGGAATGGACGTAGCAGAAATGTAATAAAATATTCACAAGTATGTTTAAATTAGTGTATAATCACCTAAAAAATAAGAGGCATGTGTTCAATACCTTATTATGAGTCCTCATAACTACATAGGGAGCGGGTCCTCTTCCACGGAGGTTGCACCGCCATGTTTATACAGTACACTTCCCAGAATGGACAAACCAAACGCTGCCTCTAGAAAGGACCTTTGGTGTTTTTTGCGTTTTTCATGGCCCCTGTTGGTTCTCCTGCATGCTTGTAAGGGAGGGGAAGGTGAGGGGTATTTAGTTTGAAATCTGTGTTTTTAGATGCCAATATATCATAAACACTGGTCTTTAACTGACCTTAAAAATAGTTTAAAAATACTTGATGAAGTTCATGATAGAGTTTCTTAAAAATACTGTAGATTTTCTATTTTTAATTTTTAGGATATGAACACTTCCATATTTTTCCTCCATTCAAAATGACTTATAATCAATATTTCATATATTAATAATAAAGTTTGAATGGTTCATGCTTCATAAAAGAGATGTGGAAAAGTGGAAATGAATAAGAAATTACTGAATGAGGTAACACAATGGTGACTGAGCCTACGGTCCGCTGATGAAAGCTCTTGCATTTGCAGTATTATGATTATTATGAACTGGAGTGTCAGTGGCAACTTTCCCACCATGCATTCGAATCACAAAGCGGTGATGCTAAGTGATAGTAAGTGATACATTTTCCATCATCCAGTGGTTGATCTGCCAGAGAGGGTCGGCAGGCTTTATGCAATAGACTTGCTCTTCAATTTACTTGTGCTCAGCGAGACATCACATAGCAGCGACACTGACTGGATCTCGAGGTCGAGTGAGGTCCAAAAAACACAACTCCATAATAACCACTTAAAGTCATATCATGCTGCCAAAGACAATGACATGAAGATCTTTGAGATAACCACTCCAACCCTATTTTAGCTCAATGTTTTGTTTTACCTCTAAATTCAGCTCTCATTAACTTCGTCTCCAGACAGGCAAAGTTAGCGACTAGCTGGTGAATAGTGGAACATTTATCAACTTGTTACTTTAGAAGTTGACAATATATCAGCTGTTTCTTATTTCACTGCCACAAGTGGCCCAAATTATATTAATGACAGTGACAACCATGAAATCCACTTGTTTTATTGGCCGCTCTATAGCTGGAAAACAGAAATAGATTATCTTAGAATAGAAGACAAATCAAGACAAGTTACCTGGAAACAAGTTTAACAATCTAATACAAATGGTGCTTAACTGGTTTATTTATCTTGGATACAAAACTAAATTTAATCAGAACCATAAAATAGGATTTCATGAATGTTGTGAGTTGTCCTTTATGCTATCCTTTCTCCTGCATACCAATTAAACATTAAAACCAGCCTTGTTCCTCTTTCTCTCCCTTGTTCTTGCATCTCTTTATTGTTTTTGGCAGTCACACCAGGTTCATGACCCCAGCTTGGCCACAATGGGAGGCTGAAATAAAGTCCTGCTGTCATTTTGTCAGTCACATCTCTCTCTGTCTCTCTGGCCCTGACAGCCTGTGACAGTACGGAGGGGGACACATACAAAGTCGCACACAGACTCACATTCTTTGAGTCTTAGTCACTTGCTCACAGAAAATGCCATTGTCGACATCCAGAGAAACAGACGGTGGGGGTGGAAGGATTGATGGGTTGGGGTAGTGGTACTGAAGGAGGAGGATGTTGAGTTGTGACATTGTGGAAAGCTTGTCCTTGTGTTTTTCAGCTGTCAGTGATGGAGAGAGACAGAGATAACAAGTGAAAGGGAGAAGAACTGCTAAGTCCAGTGGTGAGGGGTTAAATAGTTGATGGTCTGTTTGAAGTGAGGTGTTTGCTCCTCTGCAAAATAGTCTACTTGAAAGATAAAATCTGACAGCAAAGAGATAGAGAAAATATCCACTTTGAGGATCACAATTTATGTTGTGCTGGAGATGAGACATGTCAAGACTCTGCAGCAATTAAAAGAAGTCTGTCCTGTCAGAGGTTTTAACGTTATCTCGTCGCCTCACTGATCAGCTGAAGGAGCTCAGAACACTAGTCCCAGCCCTCGACTAAAGCACACTGTCAAAGACTGTCTTATTAGCATTTTACTGATGTAGACTAAGGCTAAAATAGATTTCAAAAGTTATTTCCTTGAGAGGAAACATCAGTGGTGCAAGGGCCAGAATTCTTGCCCCCTGTCTTGGACAAACTTTCCAACATGCACAGCTCAACATGTTGGGAAGCTGCTGAGGATTGTTGTCCTTTCTGCTGCACAAGAAACTCTGGACTCCTGTACAGAGTCATTAAAGAGGTATTAAAGGGGCACTTCACCAATGAAACACATTCCAGTATTTTAGAAGATAACCCTGATGAGAGTTTCCCTCATAACTCTTAACTTAAGTCTCCCTACTTATTCATGCATTCATAATCAGTATATAAACATTTAATACACACATACATGTTTAAGTGTTTATTCATTACTGTATTTGTTAACATTCATAATCACTTGCATGGAGACATATTATATTGTATAGTATAACAACAGTATTATTACAGTTGTTGACAGATATATTAATAACAGTCAAATCTGCTATAAACCATTTATTAACTGTGTATATACTTATTACAAAATATGAATAGGGGGACTTCAAAAAGTGTTTCACACAGGTAGCACATAACAGTAAGAGGAAAAAGAAAATACTGTGCAAAGTCTGATATGTTTGTCTCATGTGCATTGGCTGTATTTTTTTGTTTTAGTTTTCCCATTACTGACCCGTTCCCTGCACATAATGATATGTATCAGGTAAACATACAGTATATCTGGTTTGTTTGCCTTTAGACAGATCAAGGCCTCAAGTTATTTCCTACTTTCTTTATCAAGACATTTGTTTCTAGGGCAACAATCATTCGCCAAATATGACAAGTGTGAATGTGTGTGTGTATGTTAATCTCATTCATGTTTCTGTGTGTTTGTGTGCGAGTTTGTGCATTGGGTGTGTGTATAAACAAGTACACCTGGCTCCTTACATAAGTTAAAGCCTCCAAGGCTGCGGCACACCTCCACTTATCAGAGTTTCCAGTTTCTACTGCTGCGGTGACCTCACACTGATAATATGCTGGCACATGCAAACACATACACACACACACAGTTATACTTATCCCCATTGACCTGTATACTGTATGTACTGTTAATATACAAATACAAGCAGGTTATATGCAGTATGTCATATCCAATCTCCATCTCTTGCTCTTTATATATGTGTGTGTGTGTGTGTGTGTGTGTGTGTGTGTGTGTGTGCGTGTGTGTGTGTGTAAATTTGTCTGTTTAATAGAGTGTGACTCGATTAGTTGATGGTTTAACCAACTGGACGTGCTGAATCAGCACTGAGCAAACTTTAATTAAAGACACACTCAGAGAGAAAATGGGACACCACATGCACACACACGTCCTATAAGGGAAGGCTCTGACAGGGCAACTGAGCCACAGCATAATAACCACTGGGCCAGTGAGGACAGCAACGGATTAGAGAGAGAGAGAGAGAGAGAGAGAGAGAGAGAGAGAGAGAGAGAGAGAGAGAGAGAGAGAGAGAGAGAGAGAGAGCGAGAGAGAGAGAGAGAGAGAGAGAGATCAGGGTCATTACAGAGTGAGAGTGCTGAGTGTTAGGTAGGACTTATAACAAAGCCAAAGAGTGAATGATGGAGAAGAAGAGATGAGGACGGAGGTAAAGAAGTGAAACTGCAGCAGAGATTATTAAAATTGAGGGAAAACTGGTTCAGGCATAAAGGAAAGGTTTTAAGATACTTTTCTGTCCTTGGCTCTTCAGATGCTTTTGTTGCAAAAAAAGTAGAAATTCTCCTTCAGTTTGCATGACAGTCAACAATCAATATAATATAATTCACATTGCAAGTTACAAATACAGCAAGTATAAAAGCAAGCATTCATTTATTGGTTAAAAACAAACCAAACATTGTCTTAGGTTAAATCACAAGGTGGCTGCAAAAGAGAAAGATCTCACATACCTGCTACTCAGCTGTGTCCACTTTTATTATCAATAGGTGCAGTTAAAAGAGTACAGTATTGACCTGCTCTCTGTGCAAAGTGCCTGTGAGATGACCTTTGGTGTGATTTGGCGCCATATACATAAAGATTGATTGATTGACTGTTGGAAGCCAAGTAGTGAAATCTTAAACATGCATATCACTTGTCTGATTTTAAGATGCACTCACAAATAAAGACAAAACTTCTATTGAAAGAAAGTCAAATGAGTGATGGAACCAAGATCTGAGGTTATTTTCGGTCACAAAAAATGTTCAATGATGAGATTTCTGCACAGCAGACCACCAGGAAAAGTGTGTGTGTGTGGTTTGAGGATGTGAGTACAGATGTTGCAACCTGATTGCCACATAACACAAGATCCCCCAAGAAACCAGAGACAAATATAATTATGTTTAGAAAGAAAAAACAGTTCCTCTTTCCTCGTTGCTTCCCTCCTGTTTTCATGTGAAGGACGAGAGACAAGCAGCGTGATGAGAAGAGCGTGGTTAAGAGCGGGAATATGGGAGGGAAACAGAATTGGATATTAGCAGTTTTTCATGAACAACAGGACAAGGAGAGGGAATAGGCCAGCATGTACTTCTCGTTTCACTTCTGTAAACTGGGTATCTGAAAATGAGCTAATGCCTGGTTACCGTAACTAAGGGCCCTGGGACAAATAAACTCATCTTAAAATACTTCTTGCTATATCTTGGGATCTGCAGGGTCCAGAGCCACTCTGGCTATTTTTCCAAAGCTTGAAAATTAGGGTTAATGAACAACTGACTTAGGATCCCAGAGCAAATAAACTCTCTTCAAGTATTCTTATACTAAGCATGAGGGCATGGTCAGCACCCTGTGCAGACCCCGTGATTTGAGCTCCCTGCAGGATGGCAAGAGAAAGTTAATTTCCCCATGGACATAAAATATATATATTAATTACAACACCTTGTATAGTTGAAGCCATTAAACTGCAAGATGAAAAGGAACAAAAACAGTTTACAGGGTTATGCAAAGGTGAGCAGAAGTGAGGATTTAATTTGGACAATTAAACACAATTTAATCCAGTTTACACATTTTCTGTTTCGAACATAACATACCACCTTTTAGGTTGATATGTTGAACTTGTTAGCAACAGTTGCTTATTTACGTATCTAACAGTTATAATTCATTTGGTGTCATGTTTCTGTCCACCTGACAAAGTCCAATTTGAACTCTCAAATTCTCTAGAAAACTCTAGTTCTGTTTTTTTAGTTTCGAACAACTCCCAAGGGACGTATCTGGCTCTTTAACTGTTAAATGCTCCACTATGTTTAGTGCTATTTCTCTTTGGAGCATTTTCACTGAAACCAGCATGGTGGCTGAAAACGACACTATGGGAGTGGTGAGAGTGGGGCAAAACAGTGCAGCAAGACAGCTAAATAATGAGCCAAAACTCACTATAAAGCCTTGTAAAGCTGAGAGAAGCTGCAGAGTCACTAATAAGTCTCTGAAGGTTCATTAGTACGGGCAACACCTCTGATATAATATGGTTATTCTGAAAAATATGATTATAGTTGCTTTAAGGGTATGATAAATATTCAGTATTTGACCACTTACGGTGCTGTTATGCAATGTTTTGATGAGTGGATCAACCTCGTCTGTATGAATAAAAAGAGGAGAAAAAGACTTCAAGGTCTACAAACTTTAAAAAGGACATTTTGATATGTATTCATCAGGTTTAGATCTTCAGAACTCATCATTTAACATGGATGTTCACCACAATGGAGTCCAAAAATGTCTGGTTCAGGCCAAGTGTATTGTCATTATAATATGGATTAGAACCAAAAATAAATAATACATAAATAAAGAAAGATAACATTAATCTTGAAATAACTAAGTCGTCTTTTTGGACTTCATATGATCTGGATATAAGCTGACCTGCTTGGTTAGATATCTTGGAAAAACAGATTTGGGAACAAGCCATGAAGTGAACAATTTCTGTCAGTACAACTGTTTCTGAGGTTTCAATTTTAGTGACACATCCTGCATGTCGTATGTGTAATTATTCATTGTGTTGCACAAATGTTCTTCAAAGGACACATCATTTTCTGAGATGTTGCGTCACTGTTTTTCTGGGATTTGTTGAAAATGACCAGACAGACAGGCAGACAGTGGGATGAGGTAGACAGAGGGAAAGTGGACACCAAGAAAGTGAAAACAAACTCTGGACTGCTTTTACAGTTACATCACATGATGAAACCGGACAATGTGCAGAAATATATGAAGAAAGTCAAACCTCTGTGTGTGGTACAGAAAATGGTTTCTGACAGTGACAGTTATAGATGTAAAAGACAATGATCTTGATCTATCCGCCTATCGATTTTTCTCTCTCACACACACACACATACAGTCTGGTAATTATGACTTCAGCTCCCTGTAAGATAATAACAGGAAACTGTGCTGGACGATGTGCGGGAAGAATGAGCTCTAAGCTATTGTCTTGAAGTAAAATGATGACAAATATGGACCATGAGTTGTGTGTGTGTGTATGTGTGTCTTTGTACAGTCTGTGGGAGTTTCTGATAATCTAAGTTTGGCCTTTTTTGGAAAGAATTTTGGGTGGGCCTCACTTCTTCACAGGGATGTTCAGACTTGGTTGTTATGATAGAGTTACGGTTAGACTTGAGACTTTGACTTTTGTCCCGAGACATGATATTGCTAAACTTCTGAACTTGGAACCTGGGTAATAAAATGATAAAAATAATAAAATAATAAGATAGCGGCATTCACTTCTTGAATAATATGTTTTTAGGGATTTGGATTGTAAGGACTTAGTCTCAGCAATGTATAAAACTGTTACAGCTGTCATCATTTTAATCAACCAGTCCTCCAAAATTTGGTAGATTACGTCATCATGGTTGCAATGACCATGTGATTAATGTTAAGAGATGATGATGGTTGACTTAAGGTTGGCAAGCTCTCCAGCGTTTCTTGTTCTGTTCTGACCTTGCCTGCCTGTATTTGGCCTTTGGACACCTGCCTGTCCCTTGTTGAATTTGACTTTGCCTGAATTAATTAATTAACTGAACTTCGCTTGCAACTTGCCTTGTGTCTTTGTCATGCTTTTGCGTTCTCATCTTCCAGTGCCAAGATGTTTCATCAATGTTTGGTTGCCCCATCCATCCACCTCTCCTCCTCCACTTCACAATAACGTCACCTGATTTCCTCCTTTTGCTTTTGCTGGCATCATAATTACAATGACCGCTACAGGACTTAAGTCACTCGAATGTAAATGTGTTGTTTGGGGGGCTGTTGCATAATCAACTGAGCATGTCATTTTTCTTGGGAAGACAATTTGCTGACAAAGTCTTCTGACTTCACTTCCACTTTAAGACTTAGAGCTTGAGATTCCCTTTGAGAAGACTTGCAACTCGACTTGTCTCGATTACTTTGAGACTTGACATAAAAACAGCTCAGGGTTATGTTTAAAACGATGGTTAGGCTTAGTACAGGCGCTAACGGACCCACCAGTGTATCTCGTAAATTACTCCACTAATAATGCCTGGATTGTAATCAAACTTCTACAGTAGTACAAATAGGGTCTTTACTCATAAATCGATGCATTGGAAAGTTTGAAAGTACACCAGGAGTTTATTAAAATAAACACTTACCTGATGGCTTTTACTCTGCTGCTACT
This sequence comes from Scomber scombrus, assembly GCF_963691925.1. NCBI lineage: Eukaryota > Metazoa > Chordata > Actinopteri > Scombriformes > Scombridae > Scomber > Scomber scombrus. The sequence goes on from NC_084971.1 coordinate 29,705,091, forward strand.
TCTAAAGCTGTAAACATTGTCGAAATCTCACGCTATCACTGAAATCCTGTGTGGTCGCGCGAGATCCCCGCACAGCACATCTAGAGATCTGTGTACTTGTCATGGTGCATATGACGCTAGGTCGAAATTACGCCGAACCATCGCTTTAAGGTAACGGGTTAGGGTTATGCACGTAGTTCCGATGTTAAATTTGGAGGTAAGGGAAAACATTGGGGTGTGTGTATCCAGAAAGGAAGAACATGTAACAGCTACCAGTTAGCTAGTGTCCACAGCAAAGCCAGGGTTGTTTTCTAAATGTCTTAGTGTTTAAGCTTCAAACATCCAAATGTGTTGGGAATAATATCCACGTGTGTGCGTGTGTCAGTGTCCCGAGACAGAGGGTGGACAGAAGACAAAACGTAAGGGGTTAGACGGGGCCGCACATGGAGCCACAACTCCCCCTCTGCAAACAACAGGGAGACCAAACTACCAACCCAGCCCATACAAACACACCCTCACCACATGACAACACTATTGTGGTAGAGGGAGACTGTGTGTGTGTATGTGTGTGTGTGTGTGTACATGTGTATGTGTGTGTCGTCTGGGGTGGGGTGGTCAGATGGGTTTCCTCTAGAGAGTGAAACAACCGGAGTGAAGGAGATTCACTTCCCCATTGGGACAGACAGATAATATTGACACAGTCTGTCACAATAAGAGGTAGACTCAGCCAAAATCTCGGATCCACCGGGCCGATGGGTTTACAGAAACTCTGACCTACAAAATTACCGGAATGGGAGTCCACGTAACTTTTTCGTAATGAGATTTTCTTTGCTCGTAATTAACTAAACGAATGAGTTCACAATACAACATATCAAACATTTCCAGAGTAGTTCGGAGCCAGAGCAAAGAAACAAACTGCAGATCTGATCTCACTCTCACAGATTTATGTCAGACGGTGGGTTGCAGCAATTTTTGACACCCGCCTAGAAAGAAGAAAAACTGATGACTCTGCTGCTGACGGTTATGAGTTACCTGTGTCACTGTCATGGGGATGTAGAAGAGATTAAATCTGATGAAATGCTAATTCAGCTGATTAGCGCTGATAAAACCCAAAATTATGACTCATTCATGTATGATAAAAACAATTAACATTAAGCAGAGGCTGAAATGTTGTTTGGAAACTGCAGGATTTTTGGACGCTATTGGGCACAAAGACACAATATGCCTTTGGGCTTTCTAAATTTCAGATATCACATTATTTGGTTATTTCAGTTTTGCGTTAACATTGAGAACTGCAACAATTTAACCTGAACTAAATACGTCAAATGATTTAATTTTTGGATTCACGTAACGCACATTTTACTGTTCTTATAAGCTTCTCTAAGTTCTCAGCCAAAAACTAAACAAGTGAGTCACATTACTACAACGTTAGCCTCATTACGCTTGCTGCTTTTTTGTTTTTAGAATCAGTTTAAATATTTGAACTTTATCTTTGAGGTTCTTAGCTACATTGGAGAATTTTTAAAATCCTAATGAGACAACACATCGCCTGAGATCCTCACAGAGTCCAGACCAAAGTCAAGTCCAGGGCTGACTGAGCCTTTACTGTCAGTTATCCGGGGCTCTGCGACATCCTGCTGTTTTGGGTTTTTTTACACAAATTCTGTAAGCATGGCATTCCATGGATGCCATTGTTATCAATTGTGAACCTAGCTTCACTTTATTCACATTACTAAATTCAACCATATTTAAGTTTTTAGTCACCAAAACATGGTGAAATCTACAAGATGCTTCCTGTGGCATCCTTATTGACAGATGATGGATTTTATCAGTGGCAAATCTGACTGTTTAGAAGAAAAGAGAAATACATTTTCGTTGTATATCTGCATACTACAATTACAATCTCAGTTATTTTACAAGCAAGCAACTAAACTAGATTAGAAAATGTACATTGTTAGTTTAAATCCTGCATTAAATGAACATATAGCAGCCTGTATTTGAGTGATTAAGCTGTTTTATATGATGTAAAGAGCTGGATGTATAATCATTTACATAGCCTATAAGTCTATTTAGACTCTATATGGAGGTGTTTTAATGACTTGTGCTTGTTGGCCTTCGCTCATTTAAAATATGCAATTTATTTTCTGATGTAAAATCTCACACTGTGTCATCTTTGCTAATATTGCTCAAGATTGTCCTTCATCAGAAAGTTTAACCTGGTTTTATTAAAGTCTTTCCCTTTAATCTACTCTCTGTTTTAACTGCATTTTGCATGGTCTTTTTTTGTTTCACCCTGCTGTTCAAACTGCTGCTGAACTTGATAATTATGCTTATTTTACAGGGATATGTGAGAAAATGTGAATGAGAGGAGACACAAACAGTGTGTGTGTGTGAGAGAGTGTGATAGTGTTGAAAGAGCACTTTCAGCTGTAGTCAGCTCAAAGTGAGTCATTCTCAGGGGAGTCATGTCGCGTCTCCCCTCAGGTGAAAGGGATCCCAAACACACATAAACATAAACACGCAGGGCGGTGAGTCAGGCAGGTGTGCCAGTGTGTGTGTGTGTGTGTGTGAGTATACGTTGTCTGCATATGCATGTAAGCATCTCTGTGTGCTTTTCTGCTAAAATGGTGCCTATAACCACCATGACCTCTTCTTCTCCCCTCAGTCTGTGTGTGTGCACATCTTGTCAGCAGTGCGTCAAATGTAGGCGGGCCGACCGCACTGTTTACACACGACGCCATGGTGCGACCTCGGAGGATGCTGGTGACCGTGATTGGATGCCAGCTTCCAGCTCATTAAGCTGCTAGCATCGGGACACCGTGCCAGAAGACACACTCTCCATTTGTTTCACAACACACGGACACAGTCACACACACTCGCCAGAGGGACACCGCAGGTATGGCAGGCAGTCACTTGCGCACGCACACACACACACTTACACACAGTGCATTGGTAGCAAAGGCTCCGTCTGGCCTCGGTGACCTGGCTGAACTTTGGCTCACCCTCATTGGTTCATTACACCACACAACCTCACACCTAGATGCCTATTGGCTGCCGGACCAAACCACAGGGTCATGACTTACAGGAGGGAAAAAGAGGAGAAGAGAAGAACAAATGAAAGGAGACAGACAAAGAAGAGAAATAGAGCAAAAACAAAAGACGCACTATACATGGTGAATGAGAACAAATGTGATGTCAATTTTAGCGGAACCAAGAAAAATGGCCTTTATGTTTTTTTGATGACAGCGTCTTTTTGACATATGTGCATATATATGTGTATATATGTCTTAAAAAGTTTGGTCAGCAAAACTGGTGAGAGATTTTTTTTTTTTTTGTCCACAAAAGAGCATCTCAGGACTGGAGAAAGACGGAGCAGCCAGTCGATAACTACCAAGTACATGGATATGTGGCTTACTGTAAAGTACACAGGCCAACAGTCAGTAGTAGTGAAAAAATTTGGTTGTGCAGTTGTGTTTCATTCATTCATGTTGTATTGTCCATGTTTGTAACATGAATCAAATGAAAATCATGTGTGTCACGAGACTGTTTGTTTTTTCAACCTGATGGGCTGCTTTTTTTAAATTATGGATCGATGCGAGAAGACTCTTAATCAATGTGGTCACTGATTTTGAAAGATAACAAGCATGCACCTCTTCATCCATACTCCTCATCTGGTGCTCAAAAACACAAATGTTTACTTCCTGTTGCCTTGTTTCATTCAAGAAACACATCTGCCTCATTGTTTGCAAAAGTGGTATCGGATATAAATCATCTTCTTCCTGTTATTTCTTCCTTCTCCTTCTCCTTAGCTGTAACTTTTATGCAGCCAAAGCTTGTGAGCATGATCTCACCATTAGGATTTTTTTTCTTTCTCATGCCATCTATTTCACTGTGTCTAAAAACTGCACCCTCTGGCATGACTTGTGAGTGTGCTGGCCACTGCCGTATCAAATGGCCTTTGAGAAGGCTCCTTTGTTTATATTTTCAGTTTTTAACAATTTTGCATCAATTTCTCCTTGTGTTTTTAATTTTATGAAAGACAGAGTAACATTGCACTGCTTTAAAAAAAAAAATAGAAAAGAAAAAAAAGATGCAGTACATTCACAGTATTTGATTGCTAAAAAAAAGCTGTGATTTTTTTTTTAGAAGTCTAACCATTCCTTCAAATTGAACTACATGAATTTCACTAAAATCTCAAGTTTGTTGGAGTTTTAGGCAGCAACAATAATTTGTATGTGCAGATTGGCCATATACATGCAGTGTTAAAGTATGTGTGTGTTTGTTTGTGTTTATGTACCTCAAGGCCTGGTAAAGTACACGCTGAGTCATCACTCTCAAAGAAGATAATCTGCTGACGGTTTTAGCTTTGTAGGGGAAACCCCGTTACACAACAGAATGACATTTAAACTGCCTCTCTTCTTCTTAAATTATCTTTGTGACTGGCTATGTCCCACTCTCTCTACTTTTATAGTTTATCTCATTATAATCCAGTTCATGGAAACATGTCACCACAATGCTTTTTTTTTTCTTTTTTGGGTCACTTCTGTGACAGTCTTTTTTTCTCCTTCGCACTTGCCTGTGATGTTTCAGCTTACTCCACCTCTAACTGCGCCTTAACCCTCTTTCTCTCTCTCCTTCACTGTCGTTTATCTTCTGTCCATTCCTGGACTCACACCCCCCCTCTCCCTCGTCTCTCTTTCACCATACGATACTTCTCTGTTGACGTGTCCGTCGACTAGTTGCTATAGCAACCAGACATTTCTGCTGACCCCTGCCTTGCCTAGCGTGACAGAGCTGCAGGACATGCAGTCATAGGGCAAAGATTAGCAGATGACTTTACTGTATGAGTGCATTTATACAACTAAACACACATGCACATGCACTGTAAATGCACATGCACGCATATGCATGTAGCCATTAACATAAAATGACATGATATATGATATATACGTGTACATGCACACATACAGAATCTATTACAGACTGAATCACAAGCAGATGACTGTAAACGATTTGTATTTGTTGAACATTTTTATTTTATATTAAAAATAACATTCATTAACAGTGTACAACCAATAATTATAATCTGCAACAATAATTACACTTGAGAACTGGAGGACTTCATATCGTCCTTTTAAATAAGTTAAGAAATAAAGTTTTTTTCTTTTTTCCCCCAGAAATCATTCTCTAAAAGCATTTATACATACAGTGTTGGCTATAACTGGCTCACAGCGATCTCTAAAAGCCAGGTCTTTAAGACTTGTTTTAATGTGGATATTCATAGCATGTTATCTAGGCAGGCATTTGGTTGTTATTCCATTTGATCTGGCAGTAGAACAATATGAGTAGGTTATCAATATTTTCCAGTACGTTAAGCTACAGTACACCATAGAGCACATTTCTAAAGTCAATGTAGTATGATCAGTGAATGGCTACTCCAGTGTTAGATACAGATTTGCAGAATAACAGTAATGTTTGGCATTAAGGTCTGAGCTGCACTTTTCAGTTTCCAGTAATCGTCCCAATGTAGAAATCTAGTTCTCCATATCTCCAGTCTCACTCTCAAGTCAACTTGAGCTCCATATTATGACTTACAAGTCCAAGTCATAATCATGTTCACCAATCAGTAGTTGAGGTGGAAGTCAAAAGTGTTCAAGCAGCCAATCAATGGCTGTCAAAGAGACCACCAGTCTAGCCTTGGGCATCTGATTGACGTCCATCGATCCACAGTAATGGGACTTGTGGTTCATACATATGAATTCCAGTGTTTAGTGTGGCAAATATCCTCCAGTCCAAGGAGTTTATAAGATTACACTCATATTATATCCATGAAGTTGGACAATCGGCGAAAGCCAAACAACATCCGGTCCTCATGAGTGGAGCGGAAGAGGTGATTTGTGCAACTGTCTGTTGAAAACAGCAGCAGTGTCCACCAGGTGTATCGGGTCTTTCCACAGTGAAAAATCCCATTATTCCAGTATCTCCATATCCCTTTGGAGCAGTTTGTTTGGCCTCAAGCTTTTGGTTAGCTTTACAGCTTCCTGTCAGAGAAAGAGAGATTTGTATACATGTTATTTTTCATTTTTTGTCCACATTGACAAATGACTAAATTCTATAGCATGTTACATCTTTCCTCATTCTCTACTCCCAGTGCTTTCATTATTTTCCTTGTCTTAGTGTAATGCCTGTAATGTCTTATTACAAATATCACATTCAAACTTATTGACAACTACTGTAAAGTATCTTTATACTATTATGCACACAATAAATGTGTGTGTGTGCATTTTTTTTGTTCTAAATTGAGGATAGCCACAAAAAGATAAATAAATGTATATTTTTTGCATTCAGTCACAAAGTTTGACAGCAAGATAAAAGCTTTTTGTTTGATCCTGGTATCCAACCTGATCTTGGACTCAGTTTATCATTTCATTGCCGAGGTAAATACTTTAGACAGCTGTAACATCATTCAGGGGTTGGTGATGTTTTTCTTAGTTTCATTTCACTGGTAATAAAATTTAAAATAATATGTTGACCTCTAGAAGGTTTGAGACTCAGCTACATACCAGTGTCCCTGCAGCTTGGTAGAGATTCAAAGGATCAAAGATGCCTCAGCAGGACTTATTTTAATCATCATCCTTCAGATGAAAGTAAACTCCCTCCCTCTGTCTATGTATGCCCCCCTAATGCCTCAGGTTACCAAACCAAATGTATCATCTCTCCCTCCTCTCACCTGCAGCTCTACATGATCATGGCTCTCATGGCTGCTTTGCTGATGCGTTTGCGGTGTTTCCTCCTGCGGCGAGGCGAGGCCGGTCGGAACGGAGCCTGACGGGCTGACAGTGACACAGGAGCCGCAGTAGAGACGACTGGGAGAAAGAGAGAGAGAGAGAGAGAGAGAAAGGGACACAGTGAATACAAATATAAACACCAAATGAGAACCATGTTTGCTCTGATAAATGCCTATCAGTATTTAATATATCACCTGCTTGGATCCTGATATTTTAAGTGTGAGTCATACTTTCTCACATTACTATAAAAATCCAATCAGAGCTGTGCAAGATTAACAAATGACATCATCGATCAATTGTTTAAACAGCTTGAACCAGGTTAATGTTCAACAAAAAAAGCTGAAAGTACTCTGACATAATTACACTGCTATGGAAAGTCTTACAGAGGATGTCAGGGTGGATGGAGGGCCAAACAAAGCATTTCACTTTAACACCGGAGCCTGGGGCTTGTGTCCCATCTGATAGCGACAACCCAAAGTACTTTTAGTTGTCTAAACAACAAATGGCTGGTACAAATCATCAACAAATGCTGGACCTGGCATGGATTGTTTTGGAATACAGTCAGAAACTAATTTGGTATGAGAACTTGATATAATCCTATAAAGACCATAAACACACAGCAAACACAGAGAAAACAATAAAACAAATGAATAACCTGAACAACAATTTCATCATGAAATGAACTGAATATAGCACTGCTGAAGAATAAAACAGGGCGTGGAGCTCTCGTAGTGGCTCTGACTGTACTCCGAAGGGCAACTGATAACCTTGAAGCCTGTGTAACAAAGCCTGCGGGTTTCTGTCAAACATGAAGCAATGGGAAGTCCAGTTCTCTGAGGGGGGTCCGGGAAGAATAGCAGGACACATGTGGGCATGTTGTTTAGTCATACATGTGTAGTGAGCTGTTTCCTGCCTGAGAAACTCTCACACTGATTCTCTACTACATTAGAAACTGGAATTACAATGCATGCCCTAGCACACAGACACTGGATATAGATCCTTATATCTGTCCTGCATTAGATTTGACATTGGCAGCAGAGGTAATACAAGTCCCTCACTCCTGCATTGATGTAACCTGCATGGCTTGAAGTGACAGTAGTGCATCTAGTTTTCTTATTCTGAAATACCGCTTCACCGCTTTTACACATATAGATCACGTTACTTGTCATGAGTGGTGCTAGTTAAGCTGTGAAAACATTTGTATAATATCTTTTTGTTCTGTGGCTCTGAAGGGGAGATTTCTTAAGCCTGAGAAAATGCCGAAGTGATGTCATCAAGGTTATCTCAGACCTCAAATGTTGTACAGAAAGTATTTATTACTAACTTATGATGTGGGTGTTTACTCAGGCAGGGTCGAACAAAAGATGCTATTCAGTTGTGGGTTATGAGAAATGTAGCTCAAAAGAACACTATCTTTTGAGCTAGACCCATATTAGTGACTACAAGTTGTGATATTTTAGCCTCTGCTTCATTTTGAATATTCTTTTTTTTTAAAAGTCTGTGCATTATTAGACTCCAAAACAACAACAACAAAATTAAGAGCAAAGCTGAATCAGTGGAGTGCTCCTTTAACAGCTTCAAGGCCCAGTCATTTCATTTATAGGTATACATGCAATGAGAAAGTGACCACAGACCTAACCAACTAACTTTCATTTACACTAACACACACACACTGTCACACACACATACACACATGACTAGTACCTGTTTTAAATGTGGTTGGCTTTGGTCTTTGCTGAGGATGATGTGGATGAAGATGAGTCTGTGGGTCTGGTTCCCTCTGTACCATCTCCAGAAGTTTCAGCCTCCTCTCCTCTTCTGTTAAATGACCGTCCCCACTGGTCACTTTAGAGTCTTTTTTCTGTCCCTGATTGGCCAGCTCCGCCCCGGCCGAGTCCCCGCTATTGGCTGACCCGCTTTCCTCCCTCTCGTTCCCTTGTTTATGACTAGCTGTTTCAGTCTTCGTCTGTTTTTGATTTGTGACCTCTATATTTTTTTGGCTGGTCACTGAGTCTTTCTGTTTGGTGGGTTCAGGAGAGGTGGGGTTTTGTTCTAATTTGGGCGACTGGGTTGGTTTAACAAGTGCAGAGGCGCTGTCTGATTGGGGAGTATTGAGGTGATAATCCTCTGATCCTCCGCGGTTATATGGCTGAAACGGCGTCTGATGATTGGGCTGTTGGTGATGATATTTCTGCTGATGCTGTAACAACTGCTGCTGCCTCTGTGCATGATCGGGATGATGCACGCCACTGCCGCTGTTTGCTACGCCCACGCTGCCCTCCTCCCTGCTCCCTTCATATCCGCTCCCTTGCCCAACCGGCTGAGCACCTGCCTTAATACTGTGCTCCCCCCTCGCTTCAGATGGCCAGCTGCTGACCGGCCTGAGCACCCCAGTAATTGGCTGGTGCACCCCCGCCTGCACGTGCGTTGGTGCCTGGTGCACCCTAGGTTGCGTCCAGTGCACCAGCTGGGTGTAGCTCCCCTGCTGCCACTGCCTCGCCACCGGCTCACGCTCCTCAGTGCGGTAGTGCTGCTGGTTGTGCTTCAGGTCGTCGTGGCGATGGAGGTCAGCCTTGGAGGTGTGAGTCTTGGTTGGAGCAGGATGGGCGGTCCGTGGGAGGTGGGAGGACGGGGGAGGCTGCTGTGGTGGAGGTGGAGGAGGAGGAGGGGGGTTGGGGTTGCTCTGAGCTGTGGTGTGAGAGATGGGAACACTGGAGGAGGAAGAGGACGAAGAAGATGAAGAAGACGAGGAGGACGATGAAGAAGCTTGACACCTGCAGCTGACGTGGTCTTCCACCGAGATGATGGCTTTGTCGTAGTGGACTTTCCTGTTTATGTACTGGATCTTAAACACCTTGAAAAGAGGCAGATACAAACCAGGAAAATGTTAAACACATAAAAACAAGAAACTCCATTAAACTGTTCTGTTTGACTAAACTAAACATACAGTAGCTGCTCATGTGCAGTGAGGCATGTTATGCAACACATAGCAAAGCTACCAGAGATATATCCAGGCAAGCTAATCATTTCAACAAAATTTGGTGGTTCATGCCAAGACTTCCCAAGCTGTGTCATTTCCTAAAAATAGATATGTCAGCATACCTGTTCAAAGTTCAAAGTTATATCATGCATGGATTCAGGTTCTGCATGTCATCCTGCAACATCATGCAATTCATCACTTGATGCAATGAAATGAAACTACAACCCAAAGCCTTTTGGAGACTCAGAGTCTTTGTGTTCCTCTGACCTGACTGTCAAAATGTATGAAAAGTTGACATTTTAATATGAATATTTTACTGGATTCAATATGCAGCGATGGATAAATAGATATTACATAAAACTGATGTTAATTTTATTTATTTAAGATGAATTTGGTAGGGACAGTACACATCCATCAACATTTAAGTTCACACCACAATGTACAGCAATGAACTGTGTGTCAGTCTGTATCAGAAACGACTCTTCACATGAATAGAACAAAAAACTCAATTACTCATCTTGATAGTTTTTTAATTATAATTTGCTCTGAATCATAAAAGGAGCAGAAGCTCTATGTAAAGTTAATAAACTTTGCCTTCCAGCACCCCTAAAAGGCAAGCTCACTGATTAACATGATTTTTTTTTTACAAGGCTTCATGTGCCTGACTTTTTCTTACCCAGCAGTGTTAACAAATTACATTTTAAAACTTTGGAAAGAGCCAGGTTAGTTGTTTTTTTCTTCTTTATGCTAAAATAAGTTGGCTCACGCTACGCATTTACCAATATGATCATATCATTATGATATAATTCTAGTGAAAATCTATATATGTCAAGTAATACTGCAAATAAACAGGAAACTAAAAATAAAGCATGACGAATGACTCTAGATTTAGTTGCCAAAGGGGAAGTTTACCAGCATTTATATTTCATATAGTACGTTGCTAATTTAATTTTAGTCATCGCCACAGAGAGGAAATGCCCCACAGTTATTTCTAAACCATGACATCGTTTTTGTTATGGTAACTGTATGCACTGTGTACCTGTAGGTATCTGCTGGAGGTGACAGTGGGGACGCACTGCAGCAGCCTGCTGTTGCAGCAGCCCGAACATCGTTGCACCTCCACGCAGAGCGGCCACAGCAGGAAGTTGGCGTTACGGCGGTCCAGCATGGACCTCGTCACCTCCATCACCTCGGTCCTAACTTTACACGCCGCCTGCTGAGCTTGCGGTGCATCCACTGGTGGAGGAAGTGAGAGAGAAATAATGAGAATAAGAGGGGGATTTTTTTAGTAAGAATAGCATAAAATGTGATACGAGATGCAGATGGAAGAAAGAGGTGATAGAAAAAGACACAAAATGCAGAGAGGAAGAGACACAAATAGACGTGGAAACCTACCAAGACTTCTAGTGTATCGGCCGTGGGTGTGGTTTGTGAGAATATCATGCTCGTCTTCTTCCTCTTCTATAGAAAAAGAGGAGGAAGGAGGTGAGATATAAAGGGAGAGAAGGAGACAAAAACACAAACATTGAGTTAAGATAAGTCGACTTGATATTTTCCAGCTTTTATATTAAAACAAGGCAACATAGTGCCAGCCCTTTTCAAGCGATGACAGAAATCTGTAAAACATGTGAGGCTGTAAGGGCTCATTGTTCAGAGCACAAAGGAAACCATTTTTTCTCCTCCCCTAAAACAATTAGGCTATTTTCTGCCTTCAATTTGTCTCCCCGCCGTCAAGAAATACTGTTGAGAAGCGATATGAATCGTTAAATATAGCTCATGTGTAGATGTGTTACTGTGTGTGTTTGCACTCTCACATATGTCGTCACACTGTAGCCCCTTAGTCCTAATTATATCCCTGGTGTAGATTGCTTTTGGTCACTGTCCATGTGTGTGTGTGTGTGTGTGTGTGTGTGTGTGTGTGTGTGTGTGTGTGTGTGTGTGTGTGTGTGTGTGTGTGTGTGTGTGTGTTAGTGTCTTGTTTGGTTGCCTGTTAACCATAATTAACTGCCTGGTACAGAAAGAGAACAGTTTCTTATTTTTCTAAGAAACTGCTTTCTAAATTTATCCGTGCAATTATCTGCGTGTAAATGTTTTGTAAGACTGATTTCTTTCTTCCCCTTTCATGTGCAAACATGTGACCCATTTAATTCTGTTAAAGCCAGAAGGCCAATCAGAATCAGCGTACACCGTCTGCATGCTGATGCTGATATAATAGTGATATATTAAAGCTTTCTTTTTCCCACATGGTGCTCAAAGTTTAGATGGTCATTGTCTTATTTGCATGGTGATAAAGCCACTGTGCATCCCCTCCCACCCAGAAATTAACCCATGGCTGCAGGGGGGAATGGACGTCAAATGGAAGAAACAAACTGAACTGAAAACCCAAAAATTGACGTGAAGCAACAAAATCTGAATTGAAAAACAAACATAAGATGTATGAAATTAATCTTTTGTTTACACCAACAACACCAAAATTCAACTCAGGCCTTTGCTAAACTCGCTATAACTCTATAGACTAAAACTGATGCTGAAACAGTTCACAGGCTTCAGTGAAAGAGAAAAGTTAATTCCAGATAAAAACACGCACTTTGAGTCACTTCCTCGTGCCCCGTTTCAGAGCATCCTTCCCTCTCTTGGTTCCTCTCTGTGGTTGCTTGTTATGTCACTGTTTTTATTTATGCATTATGGAATGATCAAAGGATTGTCTATTAATATATGTATGTGTGACTTGGTTTCTCCGAAGGATAAGATTTAATTAATATTTCACCCGCCGAGCTGCGTGCGCACTTGTGTCTGTGACTGTGTGTACGAGTTTGTTTGGACTGTGGAGGCATAGAGGAGGGGAAGGTGGTCTGTTTCTGTCACACAAACACACAGATTCATATTTCAAAACCTGCAGGAATCCAGCGCAGGAGAACAATGCGGTGACCTTGTGCTGTAAGTTTCTCTCTCTGTCGCTCTCTCTCTCTCTCTCTCTCTGTCTCTCTCTGTGTCTCAGTTTGTCCAACACACACCCAGCAAGGTCACTCTTGGTCTCTATCTCTCTTTCTCTCTCTCTCTCTCATCAAGCTGGCTCATCAGTTTTGCTGCTGTCGAGTAAATATTGTCTTAACATGGTGCTTGGCATGAACACTGATACTCTCTCTGTCTCTCTTTCACTGCATTCCTATGTCTTCAGGCCTCTGTAGACACACCCACACGCTTACCTCCTCCGTGTCTGCGTTATTAGAGTGCTGTGTGTGTGTGCATGCCTGTCTGTGTGTGTGTGTGTGTGTGTGTGTGTGTGTGTGTGTGTGTGTGTGTGTGTGTGTGTGTGTGTGTGTGTGTGTTGTGGTCATTAGTACCTATTGCATTAGTCTCCTGCTGCAGCAACAGCTTGAGGTCATCCACAGAGGAGATGGGAGAGTTCCTCACCAGGTCGACCAGCGACGTAGGGAGCGGATCGCCCTGTACAAACACACAAGAGATGGTTGTGAGGTATGCCAACAAAGATTTGGATGTTAGATTATTTTAAATTCAGGAGTTAGTTCCTCAGAAATCCACATTTCTACACCTGATCAGGCATAACAGACTGACAAAGCCTGCCATAAGTGGGCCAACAAATGCAGCCCTTTTCTGGCTGAATCTCAACACAACCAATCGTTGAAGTTCATCCATTTACAAGTCTCGAGGATCAATAGAGAAAGAGTGAGTATGAGTGAGAGAAAAGTGTCATATTGTAGACCAACAGAAAGAGGTACAGAAAAAGAGAAACATGCTGATGTATAATATCTCATTCCCTCATCTCCAGTCAACACTCGCTCCAGTTTCACTTCCTCCTGCAGAGGAAATGATGGTTGTGATGGTGTTTGTTGCTGCTGTTGTCACTCTCCCTGTCTGTTTACCCACAAACACTGTAGTTGCTCCCAGTGTAACAAAGGAAATTAGCCTCCCTATTTCTCTTGTTTAACACTACAGCACCAAAATATCAAGTAGTTCCAGGATTTGTTCTTAAATGTCAAGGAAAGTTGTACAACGCTAAAACATGTAGTCCTTACAATGTTATGTATGTAATTGAATTACCACTGAAGACAAGAAGATGAATGTGATATTTAATGAAATTTTAATGAACGTCATTCCAGGATTTTATTATGGATTGTGGCTGTCTTTAAGGAAAGACTCCTGCGGTTCCTTTATCAAGATCAAAGACTGATTACTCAGTGTTCTATGTCACATTTTGCTTTGGTTGGCTGTAAGTCGATAGTATCTCAGAGCAGTTGGAACAACATTTGATACAGCCACATGCCAGAAAGATGCCAAAACAAATTAAGCAGTGTTAAGAATATGAGATGAAAATATTTAAGATAACTCCCTGAGATACCAGCAGAGAAAATGTAAAGATATTTATCTTCTCGCTGTTTTTTTAATGATACAAAATGTACGACTGTGTTTATACCGTGTTTATAGAATCTACAAGTAAACATGTCGCCTCCACTAATGGTGTAGCAGGGCACACTCCCAAATTATGGGGATAAAACGGGTCTGTGTAAACATGGCTGCTCAGAGGAATTACGCAGTGTTTTCTTTGCCTTTTTATCAAAGTTGTGTAGAAACGTGTGATATTCTAACAGTATGTGTCAGGGCTCGTCTACTCCTCTTACTCCTCTTGAGGCTTTATGAGCCATATTCATGAATACAAATGTCCCAGCACTGTGGATGCTCCTATAAAGTTTGATATGTAAGGCTTGCACTCTATTGATTGACATGAGTTAGCATTAAAATGATAAGGAGTCAGTTTTCTGGTACGTGCATGTAATTTGTATTTTGCCTGTTTTCCTCATTCAACTCAACATCTACAGCATCTATGATACCAAACCCAAACTCCTCCTATTCTCTAACATTCAACACAGGTTTCTACCTCAATCACTCATCCTGATGTGATACCACGAACCATAGTTACTGTTTATCTTGTGTGGGTTGCGCTACAGGTTGACCTCAACTGAACTCATTTTGCCTAGGCTGTTACACTGACATTAATCTTTGAAAGGTAAATCGAGGTATAAAGAGGTATAAAGCGGAGCGTGATGACAAGAAGTAGGTGAGGATGAGATTAAAGAGATCTGCAGCACCTGCATTCAATACTGTATTAAAAAAACCTTAAAGAGCTACTCAACAGTCTAAAATAAGGGAAGAAACATCTTAGTATAATGTAAAGGACAGTTTCATTGTCTTATGTTGTTACTAATACTTAAAAAGATTTTACAAGCTACATAACAGCTTTTCTGGGAGAAGAGACACTGATGCAGCACATTTTTTGTCATGAAGGTACCAAGAATATCACACAGTAGTAAAAGTTTCTCAACTATTTTGGATGCTTTCTTAATGTACAAACTTTGACTTTAAGTGCATTTCTGGCTCCATCAGTTGTAGTGTGACTTGATGAATGTCCTTTATTAACATTTTCTACAGTTCAGTTCATTTTCCATCTATCTTTCTCTCACTCTCCCTCTCTTTCCCTCTCTCTGTCTGCTTTGTGGGCGGTGGCGGCGGCGGCTCAGGACACCTGGATGACTTTCACGAGCCATTGGCTGACCTAGTTGAGCAAACACACACACATATACACACGCACACTCGCCCCCACTTTTCCAGTTCACATACAGATGCTTAACCACTTAACTGTCTGCCCAATTTGTCCAGTGAGCCTCACACACACACACACACACACACACACACACACACACACACACACACACACAGTCTCTCTCTCTCTCTGTCTGACACACACAGTCTCTCTCTCTCTGTCTCACACACACACACACACACACACACACACACACACACACACACACACACACACACACACACACACACACACACACACACACACACACACACACACGGACAGTTTTCTCTGTAAGTGACAAGCTATCATTACAATGACAGTGTTAATCACAAACATACATGCTCAAACACACACACACAGATTAGAGAGTGGAAATAGACAGAGACAGGCAGGAAATAGCGCTTCATGGCCAAACAACAAACCACTGGTTAAAAAAAGGCCATGAAGTGGACAACAAGCTAATAATAGCAATTTTAGCAAAGGACCTAAATTAACCAGAGTGGGCATGACTCAAGTTCCTTATTTGCCATCTAACACACACACACACACACACACACACACACACACACGCATGCATGCATACACACAAAAATAGCACTATCTCATTGTTTTTCAGTTTTCTATGAAGTCCGTACATGCCTTTTCTTGTCATTTTTCATATTTTAGATTGCATGAATGTTTATCTGAGTTCATGGGTCAAGAAGATCGTCAGATCATAAGATGGCATGATCTAAAAGCAGGTCGTACACTCACTCAACGAAAACATAACACACACACACACACAGAGAGCACGGGGCCTTAGAGGAAGCCTGCAAGGCAAAGGGATTGTATGGAATGTTTGAGGAGAAAGGTGAGGTGTAATGGAATGTAATTATGGGGCCAGCTGACGGCACGCACACACACATACACACAAATACACACACACACAAACATGCAATCAAACAAAAAAGTAAACACACACACGCACACACATAAAACCACTGAATCAGAAAGTGTATGATGAGTGACTCAAAATCAGTCGCGCTGTCTCACCACATGCCTTCCACTAACAGAGATATGGCAAATGGCCAACATACTGTCGCATAAATTCAATAGACACACAGTACTCAGTGGGTACTCTCTCTCTTACACACACGCATACATGCCAGCAGACAGACTACCCCACCCCCCGTTAGCTGCGGACATGAAGGTACAGATGATGGATGGATTGATGACAGAGGAGAAGAGCATGAGACAGAGGAGAGAAGAAAGGATAGCAGTTTGAGGGCTGGATAAACTGTTACGACAACTATTTGATCATCACATTAACAAGTTACTACAGCTCTGATGTTAGAGCCCCTCCAGCAAAGCAGCAAACCCTCAGAAATGCTCTAAAAACCCGCCAGAATTCTTATGCAGGTGTATCATTAACTGCAATCTGAATTTCCACAGTGAACTAGAGCTGAAATGATTATTCCATTAGTTATTTAGCAGAAATTAAATCTGTAAATATTTTAATAATTAATAAATTAAAGTCACTTAAAGCAAAAAATCTCCACTTAAAGCTTCTAAATTTTGAGGATCTGCTGCTTTTATTTGTGTTTTGACAGTAAACTGCATATCATTGGACTGTTAGTCAAACAAAACAAGCAAATTAGATGGGATCACCTTGGGCTCACAGAGAGTATGCTGCACCTTTTTTCGATAGTTTACAGACCTAACCAATCAATTAATAAATTGCAGTAGTGCAACATTACAATCTACAAATGGTTTCCGCTCACCGTGTTAAAATCTTGTCCACCTGTACAAATTTTTAAACTGATGCTCAATCAAAAAAGTACTAAAAAAGGTGAATTAACAACAGTCCTTTGAGTAACTAGTTAGTATTACACGCTAGCTGATACTGTTAGCTGTACGACTGCAGCTGCTTTAAAGTAAAAATCTTCCAGCTGCGAGTTGAGTTCGCTGGACTGCTTTAAGTGTGAAGCAGATGCAGCTGAGTTAGCCTTGGGTGCTGTCTCACTGCGTGATCAAAGGACTAGTGTGCAGGATTGACTCGCATCTAGCGGTGAGGTTGCAGTTTGCAAACAACTAAATACCTATTCCCTTCCAAGCACGAAGGAGAACTTACACTGGCTGTAAAACACATGAAAAGGCCCTCTTTAGAGCCACTGTTTGTCCATTCTGGGCTATTGTAGAAACATGGCGGTGCAACATGGCAGCCTCTGTGGAAGGGAACCTGCTCCATATGTAGATATAAAGGGCTCAATCAAAAGTAACAGAAGCACAATGATTCTTATTTTCAGGCGATTGCACACTAATGGAAACATACTTCTCTTTACCTCTAGATGCCACTACAGTTTGCACACTGCACCTTTAAAGTTAGTCTAAATTTAATTTATATTTGCAGTTTTTTGTGCTTTCTTCACATAATTTTTATTCTTGCTGTTACTAAGCGTTACAGAAAGAAGAAAACAAGTTAATATTATATTGATTCCAGCAGTCATTTTAATTTGGGGTCTACATTAGCAGCATGTACAAGCAAAGACACAATCACATACACACTGCATACATTTTGGATTTACCCCATCTCACTTCATCAACACAATATCTAAAAGGTTTGACACAAATTGCACATTTTCTCCTCTTCTATATATTGATTCTAACATAATGTTTATATCTCTAACCTTTTCCCTGATGAGTTCACCTACTATGATCCTTTAAAACATTTTGTAACTGTGACTTTTCTCATTCGTTGTTGCTATTCATCTTATTTCCAACTATCCATGACTCTACGTGTAGATTTTTCCTGTAATACTGCACCACTCAGGGCTTACAAACAAATACTCTTATGTGCCACTGCGCTTTTCCATCTGACACACATGCACGCACAGAGGCACAACCCCCCCCCTCACCCCCCGACACACACACACAAACACGAGCACATATGTCCACTGACACATGTGCAGTTACACCCGGTCATGCACCCAGATGTGCATCCACACACACACACATACAAATACACACACTGCTACACGGCACACAAAGTCTGTGAAATCCCTGGCAGATTAGTTGTTGTTCTTATGTAAAATGGATCAAGCCAGGCAGCAGCAAATCATCCAAGCTAGCCCTCAGAGACAA
Source organism: Scomber scombrus (assembly GCF_963691925.1). Lineage (NCBI taxonomy): Eukaryota > Metazoa > Chordata > Actinopteri > Scombriformes > Scombridae > Scomber > Scomber scombrus. The sequence continues at coordinate 29,723,560 of NC_084971.1, forward strand.
TAGTCAGACAACAACCTGTTCAAAGGCCACCAATCAGCTATGTGTGTGTGTGAGTGTCACTGTGAGTGTTACTGTTGATGTAACAGTTGTGATTTGAACAGCAGATGATAAAGGAATTGCGATATGACCTGGTGCATGAGTGCATTTGTGTTTCCATCTGACTCCACTCCTGTTTAAATGGATTTAAAAATGAACCGTAACAACTCTGTGCATGTGCGTGTGTGTGTGTGCGTGTGTGACAATATATTGTATAAGCAGCTACGTTTGATTGGATTGCTCATAGACAAAGAAGCAACCCAGTAAATCAAAAATGATCTTTCCCTCATAAGTGATGATAATATTTTCTGCAGGTACTAATCACTTCAGCCTCAGTGAACCTGTAGTGACTTTGCTGAATAATCTGTGTGTGTGTGCGTGTGACTGCGCCTATGTGACTGGGTGACGGTGCAAACTGAAGTATTTTCCACAGACAGATGTGGCAGACCTAAGACGTCAAAGATGTCTCCATTTTTTCCATCGCTGGACTAAACATTGTGACAAGATAAGGATTAAAGTGTCACAGAGTCTGGGTTGGACACACGTCAACCTGATGCCACCTCACACTCAGATCACATGGCAGTTTAGTGATCATTTGAACAGGAAAAAAAAGTCAGATGCCTAAAGAGATCCATAAGCTGTACTCATCATGCACATGATATGGAGCATGCTAATAGTTTCAGTGATTATCCAATATTAAAGGGTCGCAGGCTTAACCCCAATAACAGCCAGTTTCCACCCAATCACCAAAGTACCCTTCTGCCAAGCATGGAGCCTCTTTCTGATAAAGCTCATTGAAATCTGTGGAGTTTTGCAGCTTTTACTGTCTGAATTATGATATTCTGAATGTCAAGTATCAGGATGCTGTGAATTTGACGAGGACATGCTGTGAGAATCCTGCTTTGTTACCATGATATAAAGTGGTAATTAACAAAAGTGCAAAAAGCTAAATGTGCAACGGAGCACATGTGTTCACAAACAAAGGTTAACTGGTTCTGCCTTTGCAAACTGGCGTCACATCGATGGAAAAGAAAGAGAAACATTTACATGTTCAACCATTAAAGCCACAAATCAGCAAAAGCAGAAGTGGTGTGCCAAGGCCGAGTGTAAAAAATGTGAAACACTGCAGAATGTGGATCGCATCCATCCAGACCTTCACCACCACAGAGGTGGGGCATCAGAAAATGCTCAGAGATGTCTTCGGCTTCGGAAACATCAACAATATTTTGTGATATTTCCTTTAGATGTGAGGACAGCTCGCTATGCAACAAGCTATCACTGTTTTACACAGATCATCTGACAGCTCATCCACATGACTGAACAGTGTTGGAGAGAGAACACGACCAAATGAAGGAGGGGAGCAGGACTTCTGAAACATTTTGATGCCTCAGGAAAAAGTTACATATTTAAGCTTTTGAAAATTTGAGCATGTGAAATGTTTAATATACATGTGAAGATTATGTGGTGAAGTAGAATCGGCATGAGTAAAACCCAAGTAGTTGCACATCCATTCAAAATGATGCTGTCTGGACATTTCGACCAGTTTTTATATGACAGATTGCCATAGGGGTTATGTGCAGACTCTTTCTTCTCTATTGTAATGTTTATTTGAATACCTGAAAGCTTGTGTTTACTGGCTGCCAGCTGAAGAAACAGGTGTTTGAATAAGTTAACAACTCAAACAGCACTGGAGGAATGCATTAAAGAGAAAATGATTTCAGCAGTTAAGTGACAACAGGACCTCGTTTTTTTTGGTGTGACCGTGACAACAGCAGCTGGGCTGACGGATGGATTCTGGCTCAAGCTTCGTACTGTAGGTTATCTCCTGCTGCTGGGCCATGAGCCAAGGCCCTGCCTCACCCTCTCTCTGCCTCTCTCTCTATGACTCTGTGAGTCTTGCATGCAACACTGGCAGAATCACGCATGAAAAGGAACCACAGAGACTGGATGCACACACACAACAGTGCATTGTTTCATTTTTTTCACCTAATAATTAAATAAATTAAACTGTTACAGAAAACATTCATCAGAGGACGATGATGATGATGATGATGATGGTGGTGGTGGTGGTGGTGGTGGTGGTGACAATGTAGCCAATGCTCCATACAAGTGAAGAAAAAACCTCACCAGTCAAGGTCTAATCTTGTCTCATGTATCCAAGTCAGAAAATGAACTCATCCTTTTCTCCTGTTCAGTTTGTTGGATATCAGAGCTACTCGTTTTCAGTATAATGACAAGATAAGAGCAGGGATCCTAGTAAAATAATACGATAAGGAGAGACCAACAACCCCTCAATCAAGAGCATTTAGATGGTAACTTAATGGCCCCAATATAATGATCTTTCTGTGTGAGCCTGTATCACTCAAACTGATATCCCCTTCGAAATTAGGTTGTGCCAAGGATGTAACGAACCTTATGGGGAGCTTAATAGAGTTGACACAGATATAAATCTCTTTAAATTGCTCGCTATGAATCACAATGGACAAAAGTTGCCTGAAAAGAGCATAAAAATGCATGTCTGATACTTAACTCTATTTTCTGGTGGTCTTATAGTGATGACCACATCTGTAATTACTACAACATAATGAATCATTTAGCCTAAAATCTGTCACTAAGTAGGCCTACAACTCTGCATTTGTGTATGACAGTAATCCAATTTAGTTTGGTTAGTATCACCTTTCACTAGAGGTCAAAATCTGTTAACCGGTACATCACCGGTCTTACCTCAGCGCTGCCAAGCCGCAGACGGGCCGCTGAAAGCGCAGCCAGTAGCAGCAGCAGGACCCAGGATCTCATGTTGCCGCCCAGCCTGAAGAGCCGCAAGCGACCGGCTGGGCATTTAGCACCTCGGTGTCCAATCCCCCGGCAGCACCGAGCCTCGTCCCGGTGTTGTTGTGAGCTGCCCGCTTGTGCAAGGCACGCACTGTTATATATCCCAAATGTGTCACTGCCTATGTGCGCCGCTTGTCCAAATGTTTGCTCACGCTGACTCACACGCAGGCTAGACGTCTGAATCTGTCTATACTCGTGTTTTGAAAACTCTCAAAAGGAGACGTCAAGGGTACTCTAGGACAGGTGCGTAATGCAAGGTGTTATGATACACGAAAGCTTCAGCCACTCAGTTCCTATTATATCAATCTGCGGTGTAAGAGACAGTCCCAATAAGCTCCTGCTGCGAATCCAAAAACGTCTCCAAATGTATAATTAAAGATAAATTGACATGTGTCCACTCTTCAGTCAAAGCTCCACTCAAAGATGATCAGACTCCGAGCTCTGGTCCTTAAATCGCAGTCAAATTGTTCAACAATGCAGCAGTCTCCTCATAAGTGACACCCCTCATCTCCAAAGATCCGTGCGTAAAAGTTGGTTCACCCTCGAATGCGTAATTCTCTGGACGCTCAACTGTCAAAATTCAGATTATTCTCACTACAGCGCGATTCACTTGACTGGAAATATGGATTTTTTATCTTAAGCGTGTCTCTATTCTCATGCACCTCCCTGTCGGTCTCTCTGTTCTCTCTCTTGGCGTTTCTCCGTTTTCAGCCTCCCTGGATCAGGTTGTTCTCGCCTCACGCGCTTCTGCTCTCTGGTTGCGTCTTGAGCGGTGGGCAGCTTTTGCAAATAGCAGCAGGGCCTCTCCTCCTGAAGTTTTAGCGCGTCAAGTTTGAGATATCCACAACGACGACGGAAACGGGGCGACCATACTTTCAAAATAAAATAATATAATCGCTTTGTTAAAGTCTGTTTTATGGCATCAGCAGAGATATTAGATATGTGTGATGAATAAATACATCTGATGATAATAATAACAAGTAATTATACTAAATGGACTTAGTTTAAATCTTTACTTAAGAGGAAAAAGTACTGTAAAAGTAGCTCTTAGTATAAGTTGTAAAAGTCATGTTGTATGTGTGAAAAGATAATAACAGTACTCCAGTTTATCGCCTACTGCTCCTCAGATATTTGAGTATTTTCTCCTTGGTTTGTGTAGTTTGGTTTCAGCAATGACATAGACAATCCGAGTGACTGTGGGGTTTTACTTTGAAAGTTCGAGACCGGAAGTCTTAAATAATGTGGCTGTGGTCCTCAAGTTTGCTTCAGGGGCCCTGTTCCTCACCTCATGAAGGCAGGGTTTACCACCACCTTATTAGGAGCAAGCAGACCTGGGAGTCTGCTGGTGCTCTTAAAGGGAAAGTTTGGTGGCGTCATATCAGAGCAGTGATTCCCAACCTGTATGTCTTGTGACCCCATAAAATACACATTAGATTATAATGAAAGAGGAGTTATTTTGTTTTCATTTTAATAACTTTTACAGGCTTTTTAGAGGAGATAAAATACACTAATTATCTTTTTTGTGTCAGAAATGTTCTTTTTTGTTTTGTTCCTATTGTCCTATCATCTCATGACCCCTTAGATTAATCCAACAACCCCTTGTTAGGGTCTCCACCCTTAGATTGAGAACCACTGTATTAGAGGATTACTAATCTCTGCTTTATAAAGATGAAATAAACTCATAGAACATGCAGACCTAAATATTTCACCAGGATAAAAGAGACGAACAGGAGAGACTATTAACATATATAATCAAATAGTTTGAGTTACAATATAAATAATTCTGTTAAATTCCACAAACATTGGTTAAGTATACCTGACCACACTTCTTTAGAGAAATATACTGGTGTCTGTGTGATACACGTCAATTGAGCATCGGTCATTTTGTGGTTCTGTGTCCATGATTAAACTGTATGATGATGAACTGTTCCCTGTAGAGCTTCTGCTACCAAGAATCTGCTCCCTACAGACATGATACACTTTAAAAGTAGATTTCCTTTAAATAAAAAAAACACCACATCTAAATCTGATGAATCTTGTCATTCTTACATAGATGTAACTTTACTTATTGTGGTTTTGGGATCATTTTTACTTTATTTCCTATTTTTGTATTGTCCTTTTCAGGCTCGACCTGAGGTATTTAACGTATTTTGTGATCCCTATATTTGGCTTGTTTTGCTTTTTCTTGTTTTATAGATTAACATAATTTTAAATTGCTGTTTGTTTTATTGTTGGTCGTGTTATGTGGACCCCATGAAGACTAGCGATCCCTTTGTAGAAACCAACAGGGATCTAAATAAAGAATAAAGAATCCAAACTTTTCACAGCACCAGAAACCTTTTAAAATGAGATCTAGTCTAATTTTTTAAAGACCAATTCCAGTCTGTTTGATTTACATTTGGATCAAGGGTTGCACATTTAAAATATGATGTCATCACTGTACTGTTACAATGAGCAACAGGACCTGGAGAATTAATATTTATTCAGGACTCGGGACTCAGTAACCAAGAGCGCAGGCAAAGTAAAGCAGATCAGATGATTCATCAAAGCCTGAACTGAACAACAGGACTGAAATACAAACTGTACAAATAAGGTAATGATAGGGAACAGGTGACTGGACAGGAGAGCAGGCAAGGAGCTGATTGGCTGGGGGCAGGGCAGGGCTGACGAGGCTGAGGCAGGGCAGGTGTGGTGAGAAAAGCATGCCATTAATCTTAATTTAATTATAATACAATATTACTAGGCATAAGAACTTTCAGCGCCTAATGGAAAAACAATTGGGCACATTTTTTTGTTTCTCTCCCTCTAATGTAACAAACAGAAAGCGCATTACATCATCGTGAGTAAATTCCCACTAGGTCTTTTTTTAAATCATGGGTCAGATATGGTGCAAATGGTTTTCCATAAAAACTCTTAGCGTTTGTTGTAATCTGCTTGGATTATTGTTTGGATGGACAGACGGGGTTTGTCAAACAGGGCAAAAACAAAGAGGACCAGAAAGTTTGGACTATCCGGGGAATATGTTTTAAAATCACTCTGAAATTTCCTCTGCAGCTGCTTCAGTTCAACAAGATATTCTCCAAATGTCACAAGCCCAAAATAGATGATTTGGCTGTTTGATGTCAAATACATTAGGATGCCACACATAAGTAATACCCAAAGAGTTTAGGATAATGAGAAACAAAGAATTGCTTTAAAAACACAATCTAGGTTACCATATAAACACATCTAAAGGATACAGATGGCCATTTTCTGTATCTCATGTGCAGTTCCAGACCAACAACTGATCTACCTACAAGTATTGTGTGTGTATCCAAAGTCTGATATTTCAATCAGGAGACAAGTGAATGATGAGTTGGATGAGCGTGATTGGACTGTTGATCCTGCGGAGTCTGGGCGGAGATGGGGAGGTGGGGGGGGCACACATAACAGCTGTATGGCAGACTAGAGCAGAGAGAGAGAGAGAGACATTTTAAAAAGACCACAGCTAGATGATAGGCTAACGATGAAGCTGTAACATTGTGCTGTTGGTTAGTGTGAGTGACAGGTGACAACTGAAACTCAGAATACACCCCTTAACGTTGACAACCAGGAAATAAGTGAGCCTGTATGAGAGAGAGCTGTAATACTGAAAGGAGTTAGTACCACCTTCACTAAGCTTCATATCTTTTTCCTCTGTCCTCTATCTTATTTAACAACGTGAATGACACGTCTGAATAACACTTCAACAGCGTATTGATGACCATGTAGCAGGCCAACGCTTGGCCAGTCTGTAGCTTTGTCGCTCCTAGTGTTGACACTCCATTATCCTTTAAGACAAGCAACAATCCTCTGCACTGAAGGCAAGGCAAGGCAAATTTATTTGTAAAGCACATTTCAACAACAAGCCAATTCAAAGTGCAAAGGACAGAATGCAAAAGCGACACCTGGCAAAATAAAAAGACATTTAAACATGAGTAAAAGTGTTAGATTGGAAATTGAATTAAGTTAAAATAGAGTTACACAGATAAAAAAAACAAGAGAATAAAAAGTTACAGTGCAGTGTAAGATATTAATCCTAGAATGTGGATTCAATAAAAAGCAGTCGCGAACGGAAAAGTCTTCAAAAGAACGGAGAGTTGGAGCAGACCTGCAATCTTCTGGAACTGAAGCATAAAAACTGAACGCTGCCTCTTCATGTTTAGTTTTGACTCTGTGAACAGAAAGCAGACCTGTCCCAGATGACCTGAGAGTTCTGGGTGGTTCATAACATCACCGCAGATCAGAAATGAATTTTTTGGCTCTAAACCATTCAGCACTTTAATAACCAACAGCAGTATTTTAAAGTCTGCTCTTTGACAGACAGGAAGCCGGTGAAAAGATCTGAGAACTGGAGTGATATGAAAAATATTTTGTCCAATATGAGTTTTCAATGTTCAAAAAGCTACGAAGTTCAAAAACAGACCTCCTGCTTCATAGAGAATTTCAGAATATGTAAATATGGATGCCTCGCGTTGCAACCGCCGCCGCCGCTGCTGATCTCATAACACGATAACTAATACAAACACTACATCAAGCTGTTTCTGTTTCATGTCATGCTCTGAAATAATTTGGATTGCAAAGGGAATGGCTGGTGTTGGACGCAAAGTACGCTCACACAGTTTGAAAGTACTTTTATGGTATTATTAGATTCACTAGTATAATATTTTAACTATAACATCTTAAAAATACATGTCAAATGAAATCTGTGTAAAGCCTTCTCCTGAGTAGCTAACTGCACATGTAGTACATCAGTCTGTATCCTAAAAGTAAAACATGCCACACAAGTAAACACTGACAAGAGATGATCGCTGACAAGAGGACGGGCCAGCTTGAGACTGTTTTCCAGGAAGCTCAGTGTTTCGTTTAGGGGTCAGGGCTGGATGGGTCGCCATGGAAGCCAGGGGTCATGGTAGATTCTTCCTCCCTGCAGAAGGAAGACACAGGAAGCAGGCATCCCCGTGTGGCTATTCCTGGACTACATACACACATGCACGCGCGCACACACACACACACACACACACACACACACATATCTACCAGTGTAAATGCTAACCTTTCACCTTTATGCACCGTGTACAGAGTGACTGACATACTGAGGGGACATGCTGCTCTCCATGACAGGATGAAGTACTACCCCTCATCTAGTTAATGCCCACAGTGTACATGTACAGTATCTATATGTGTGTGTGTGTGTGTGTGTGTGTGTGTGTGTGTGTGTGTGTGTGTGTGTGTGTGTGTGTGTGTGTGTGTGTGTGTGTGTGTGTGTGTGCGTGCGTGTGTGTGTGTGTGTGTGTGTCTGCATGTGTGTGACAACTTGAAAGGGTATCAGGTTTACCGTGTTGCTTGCCCTCAATGTTCAACATGGAATTCCCGGTACAGTATGTCAGACAGGAAGGAGATTTACTGTGTACGTATGTGCGAGTGAGTGTTTGAGCAGGTGAAATAATGTCAAACATATCCGCAGCTTGCACAGCTGTCTGTGACACTGGAAGTCACAGGTGTGTGATATCACTACACGTGAAAACTCTATTTTTGTGTCATTGCGAAGTTAGCGGTAGCACAGAGGCAACACAGCTGCAATGCCATGTTCACCAGGTGTAAGTCATGACTTTTCTGTTACAAACTTAAACAAAAAAGGTACACATAGAACATCACTGCCATACGAAAACTAGTATCCGTGTTTGTTTGGCAGTGATTTGAGAAACTCTGTTTTGTGTGATTGCAAGTAGATTCTTCAAATAAAGAGGAATACCAGCACAACATATTTGTACCTTCTGGGTTGGAGGGAAGAAAAAGTCACTATGGTATGTATTGTGCAACTGAAAATTGTTGGCATTCCTCTTTAACCTATAACCTAATTCTCACTTTGATATTAACCCTTAACTCATGGCCCTTGAGTAAAAAATGTCTGTTTAAAAAAAAAAAAAAAAGTGTGCTTAGAAACATAGGTCTTTCTCGTTGTAATCATTCCTCTTGTTCATGCTGATAATTCCCCTCTGAATGTACAATGTAAGTGATGGGGGACAAAATCTACCATCCTTATTTTGGGCAAAAATGTATTTAAAAGTTTATCTGAGAATAATATGAGGCTACAGGCATCTGAGTCAGTCAACTAAAATGGATATATTTCACAGTTACAGGCTTTTAAGTAAACATTTTCACTCCTTGGGAGCACTTGGGTAGTTGAGTGGTTGGGGCGCGTGCTGCATGATGGCAGTATCCCTGGTTCAAAGCCGCCAAGGGACCTTTGCTGCAGGTGTTTCCCTGCTTCCTGTCGGCCTCTGTGCCATTACTGTAATTATAAATAAATGCAAAAATGGCCCTGCTTGTATCTCAATGGACAGTGTTTTTTACTGTTCGGGTACAGATCATAAAAAACGAGGGACTTGATTTGACTAATTTGAATGGCTGGAGCCCTTATATCAGCTTTTAAATAATTTGTGGATTTAGTCTCCCATCACTTGATTTACTTACCTCTCTTTCTACATTTGAATATATCACCCAATGTGAATCTTTTTATGTGACTCTGTGCACGTGTTAACATGGGACACAGATAATAGTTTTAATTTGTTCCAGACTCACCTCATTTCAAAATCTATAATGAGTTTAGAACGACAAAGACAAACTGTTTGCCCCAGACCAGACACCAAATACAGGAGTAATGAAAGGAGGTTTCAGACAGTCACGTTTAGTTAAAAGAGTTAAATTCAGACTATGGGTCCGTCTGCCTCAGATCCTTTTCATTTCACTTATGTGGTTCAGCGTTTTCACTCATGTCTTCTTTCTCTTTCTTCTCTTCAATTCCCCTAACTTGCTGTGCATGTGTGTCTGTGTGAGAGTGTTAATTAACTTCCAGTCCAATATCCTGATCTAATTAATGGAGTAAATTTCTTTCCTCCTCTCCTCTTGCCAACTTCCTCTGTCACCACAGCCTGTTGCAGGATGAGGCAAACAGCCGCTGTACTCCCACCAGAGTTCAAACTCAGGTCATAGACTCAACATACGACCTCCGCAGCTCGTTCTGCTGGTGTCTCGCCAATCTGTCTGTATCAAGACATGTTGGATCGGCAGTGAATCTTCTAGCAAAGATTATCCCGGATAAATCTGACAGGATCAATAGCAGAGAAACAAGGGTTTATTTTTACACTCTGGCAGCCTATTTGGCAGGAAAACTGTTGTCATTTTTTAAAATCTATCAAATTTACACCGAGTATTTTTAGCCCAGTAGTGTCATAGTACATAAAATCACGGGGAAAATGAAGAAATATGACCCAAACAACCATCTTAGCTGTATTTAAAAAGTCAGAAACACATTTTCCGTTAATTTTCAAACATTATAAATATTATGTACTCATTGTTTATGATGATATTGTTCCAGTGGAGGTGAATTCAGTCACTGTAAACTACTTAGGACAAAAACATCTGCCAAATGACTGTAATGTAATGTAATAATTTATTGATGCTGACGGAGGGTTACTGAAAGAATCATGAAAGTTTGGCTTTATTTATAATTCTGATCATCTGAGAAAGAACCAGCAGTACATCAGTCAATCTTAGTTCCTACTGATGATATTTCAGTCAGTAACCCTTTATCAGGTAAAAATCACTGAATGTTGGTGAGACGCACCTTTCATTAAGGCTTTATGGTATGCAAGAACTTAATTGAAATTCTGATGTTTATGACATTGCATTTATTTGGAAAATGCTTTGGTCCAATTTCCTTTTTCCATTTTTGGAACAATTTGGGGTTGGGTGTCTCTCTTGAGGTAATTTTGACATGAAAAGCCAGTAATGATGAAACCACCATTCTTAAAATAAACCATTTTAACAAGTTAAAAATATCTAGTACCTCTAGTGAACCTGCCCCAGTTCTACAACTTTGACTTCATTTTTTACATTTCTTCCTCATCCTGAACCCCTTCCGTGAGATTTAACCAAGCCCTTACAGGTTGTTTACACTGTTTGCACATGAGCCACATTCTCAGCAGTTTTCACATTAGTCTGACAGAACAGATACGCTTCATTTTTAATCAATACAGCTGCAGGCCCCAAAAAAGGCTCCTCAGGCATTTTAATATCACCTGAAGTGTCTTTTTATACTTCAGGTCTATTTTCCTCTTACTTGCATGCGTAACTAAGTGATTGTGTACTGGACTGTGTGTGCTGTCAAAACACATATGAAAGCACAGCAGTGTTGAGGTTGACTGCATCCATTGTAGTGTAGAAACTGACAGAAAATTGAAGTCACTGCTCATGTGTTGCTTTTGATTTGTGGACAGTGTGGACAAGGTGTTGCACTAAAATATGCACAGACTACCTTTCACACTATCTTTAACTTGTAGTCATGGTCTACAGTAAGAGTATAAGCAATGCATTGTCCATATTATGTGACAAGAAAAATCTATTGTACTGTATTTACACTGTGTGGCTTTTACACTTGTCATGTCATTTTAGTTGATGTCTTTGAAGGCTGCAACTGCTAAAACATTTAGACTGCAGTAATGAGTTTGGGGCCAAAAATTCAACATCTTTCGAGCAAACAATGTTCATGAAACGCCATGTATTCTCTTCAGTCTCGTAGGGAATGTGAAGCGACATTTAAAGGACAATAGTGTACACACACGCTGAAACCCATACTACCAAAATTCTTAGACGGTTAACAGCTGAAAATTGCAGACACCAACGCTAATTGAAACACAAACACTGAATAGCCAGTGTTTGAAATACAGTTGGCCTTTACAGCGAAAGGTTAACACATTCATGAGAAAGAAAACATGATTTTATTATGAATAGCTGAACAAAGAAAAGACAAACTTTCCGTCCCAGAGTCTGGACTGTTGGAGAGGAACTTTATCATCATCACGGCAGCAAAGACGACTCTCACAACTGTTTTGGTTTATTTAAAGTAAGACATCAATAATAATATATCCTGTATAATCTATAAATAATGTATTGCATGAATTTATGCCACAAAGTTATGTAAGTTGGGTAAACTTAGATCAAACATACTTTTTTACTTCCATCATCCCATTTAATCCCTGGCAGGTCTCTGATAAATCACATAAGGACTATCCTGGAGAGGCTGTGTGATGTTGAGAGATCCCCAAAACCCACTGATCCAACATCAATCAGCAATTTTAACATGTGTGTATGAAGTTTTAAAGATAATAAGTGAGCACTAAGCTCCTCCAGCAAATAGGACCAAAGGAAAAAAATAGCTGTACTAGAACCTGAATGAAACAATGGCACCATAAAAGTAGAGTACAAGCAAAAAACTTCAATTTCTTGTAATGTTTCCCTCCCACGTCTTTATTTAGATTTTATAGGCTCATATTCCATTTTGGTCATTCGTATTGTATTTGAACTGGTGTTGACCAAATGTTAAGTGTGATCCGGAAAAACATGGCTGCCCCTCGGCATTGTTGTGGCTCTGTGAATCACATTGCAGTTTCTTTCTCAACAAAACCTTTGATTAAAAAAAACAGAGAGCTAGTAGGGGAGCACCGAATCAAGGGAAGGCGTGAGGGAGGAAAAGGGGAGGAGGGGGAAAGGATGCTGAGAAGAAGAGGAAAGGAGAGGGAGGGGTGGGTGCAGAATCACGGCTGTATTGTTGTGTGTTTTCCCAACGTGGAAGAAAGAGGAAGTGGAACGGTGCAGCTAAATATACAAACAGCACAATGAGGCAGCGAGCGTGGAGCAGCTGTGGAACATGGCTGTCACCAGGATCAGGAGTGTGAAACAGTGAGGGTTGTTTTTTATTCATACAGGAGGAGCTGACTGTGTGCGCGCGCCTTTTTTCTGATACACCCCCGAATCAAGACATTCAACACAGGCTCATAAACATCTACACAGCATGAGCATGAGTCACATACAATACTGTCTACCACCTCAGTTCACTATGAAAATAAACAAGTCCAAAAGTTCCAGTAGTCCAATCCAATAGTGGAAGATAACATTACAAACATCTTTAAACAACAGCTAACATTCACACAGGCAAATACAATATAGGGCACTCAATACATCTCTAAACTATTTTCACATTATCGTCCATCTAGCTGATGAAGTAGAGTGGCACCTGTAATCTCATATTTTGTTAAATATAATGACAATAAAGCTTTCAATTTTATTCTATTGTATTCTATTGTATTCTATTCTATTCTATTCTATTCTATTCTATTCCATTCCATTCTATTATATTCTATTCTATTCTATTCTAAGTGAGTTATGCAAGTAAGTGAATTTGTTGTTGTTGGGAAAAACTGCATTATGATTGTTTGGTAATGGACCACCTGTTATAAAATATCTTCCTTGTCTAGTGCTGAAATACAACATTCATAAAACATCTGCCAAAGATAGGGCTATAACTAATGATTTTTTTCATTATTGGTTAATCCGTTGATTATTATCTGATGATACTTTTTATCAATATGATTGATTGATTAGTCAGACAATGCTGAAAAAAATAAGTCTTCTAATATTAAGTCGAAAAGCTAAACAGACTTGTAAACTGACATCACTATAAACTGTTGAGAAAAGTCTTCAAAGCCCAGAGTTCAACACACAAATTGTGGAGTAACAGGGAGCTGATGAGCTCAGATGAGATAAACTAGCTGGTCTGGTCTAATAGCCTCCTAGCTTACTGGTCTTGTGTGGCTGGACAGTGATAGCATGTTTACGGTTAGCTCACCACAGCAAGTAGTCACTACGTCGCCACAATTCCAACACCACCTATTTCAAAGGTTTATGTGCAAGGTTCTTGTAAGACGAGATACTTAGCAACTATACTATCTAAAATCAAACCCTTATTAACCCCAAACTAATTCGACAGGATGTACAATAACACAGATCCTCAGTTTGACACATTTCCATTCTGTTCATGATTCAGATACATCCAGAAACCTTCAGTATTTACTGTGATGTTACATGTGAAAAAATAACTTACAATGTGCATGTGAAACATCATTTTACATGTCATGCATTCATCTATTAGTTTATGTGTTGTTTAAAAAATGTAATGAAAGACACACTCAGTTTTCAGGGACATGCGTGCCACTTTTTTATAGATACACTTGTTCTACTCGACGTGAATCCCTGTGAAGACGAGAGAGGATGCTTTGCACCGTATGACAGCTGGATACGTCTAGACTTCATGTAAAGTACCTACACTGATGTGACGTTATGTAGCACTGGTATGTTATATGCGTGCGTGTCTCTGTGTGTGTGTGCGTGTCCGGTTTCCCCCCTGTTCAGGTCATGTGGGAATTGAACCACTTGGCCACAGGGAAGAAAACAGGAAGATATGCAGCAGACGTTTTTTCCTCATTACTGTGGCAATAGCGGATGTAGTTGTTATGACTTTATATGGACCTGCTGCATGACATGAATTAGTGATAAACACATGACAACCTGACTGGACAGCATCATCATCTTCTGTATTGACTTATATTTGCCATGACAACCTGACTGGACAGCATCATCATCTTCTGTATTGACTTATATTTGCCATTCAGGGCAAATATTATTATACTTCTTTTCCAGAGCACCTGACTGCAGCATGAGTGCTTACAGTTTCCAAAACAGGAGGCTTAGGACAATCGGTCCACTTCACCATCAGCACATAATCACCATAATCATCATCCAGGTTTAAAAACAATCTAAAGTCTACTTCACCACCAGGGACATGGAACATCATGGCACCTCTTTTAAAATTTTAAATTCTACATTAAATTATAATTGAACAGTTAGTTGAAGAAATGAAATGTTTTAAAAGTGGAAGTAAGAGATCTTCGCGTTGGCTTCTAGGCAAATAATTTTGTGGTGTGTGGTGAGGGTGGTTTTTTGTTCGACTACTCATGACCTCAGTATTTCGGAAAGTCACGCCATGACCCTGCTCACTCTTCCTCTTTCTCTCCATCCAAATCTCTCTCTCCTCCACTTCCTCTTCTGCATCACTTGCTTCTTGCTTCTCCTCTTCTTCCTCTTAAAACCATTGAACAGGAAAAAAGCAGGACAGGATGACAACAACAATGGACACTCATTCAGAATAGGCTGAAAGAAGACAGGAAAGTACAAAAGTATCAATATTTAAGTATGAGTAAAATACTCCAGATAGCTGACCTGCAGTGACTTAGTTTTTACATATGCTTCATATACTGTATTTTCGCTCTTTATCAGTTTACTTGGCATGTTGACACTGTCAGCATTATATTAAAACTAATATTACTCCTACTATTATTTTACCGTCTATCTACATTACTGTTGTGTTAGCTCCATGCTACATTGGGGTATCGTTACTGAGATAACAAATGACCTCCAACTCAGTTTCCTCTCTGAAGCCTGTTATCGGTGTAAAAACCTAATGCCGTTATTGGAATCATATGAGTCTGAATCACAAACAATCATGAGGTGACGTCATGTGGTGATAACTTGTCAAATGTCGTATCTTTTCTGCTCCTCCTGCTCCTTATAAAAACCAAAACCTGCCTGATGACCAAATTACTCCCAGCAGGATTATCAGTGGATACATGTGTCACTTAATTTGCTCACTGCTGATGTTTCCACTGTGCTGAGCTAATGAGCTATTGTGCTAATCTTCACATAATAGTTCTGCCTGTTTGTATAATCATATTCACTTTAGCTGAACATAGTCTTCTTTAGGGCTACCACAAAAATGCATGTGAGCCTTTACAAGCATCCATTCAAAGAAATTGTTGACATTTTTGTCTTAATTTCATTTTAAATAGTCAAGGAACAGATTCTGTGATGAATGTTTTGCTGACAAGTCCCTTGGCCTTGAAATGTAGCTTGATTTACCCAAACAGAGAACACATTTATTTTATTGTGTTAACCATCACACTGTAACTGATGTTTTGTTGTTCAATAATAGTCATTATGGGACCCTTGTTGATGGGGGTATAGCTCAGTGGTAGAGCATTTGACTGCAGATCAAGAGGTCCCCAGTTCAAATCTGGGTGCCCCCTTCAGTTGGTGTTATCCTATAAGCAATAGTGTCTCTACAAGTTTGTGTGTGTTGAGGGAAAATGGCACCTGTGGTACTTTTATAAGAGGTGCTATTGAGCATTTCACTTCAGATCAAAAGACTCCCAGTTCAACTCTGGGTGCCCCCTTAAAATGGTCCATGTAAACAGTTGTGTCTTAACAAGTTGACTCCATTGCTTTAAAAGGAAATGATCATCTGTGACATGCTGACCCTTTTCTATGAAGAGTGTTTCACTTCAGATCATGAGCGCCCCCGGATCATATTTGAGTGCCTCTTAAATATGTGAGTCGAATTTCTTCATTGGTATGGTTTTCAATAGAATTCACACTTCTCACAAAAAGGTTCGCTTTCATCCATAAGCACAATGATGGCTCTTGAGCTTCCCTGATTGACAAGCAATATTACCATATAGTGTGATTGTATGGAACATTTTATGACATTTCCCCTGATCAAATCTGGCTTAACCGTCACTCAGTGAATGATTTGTTGTTCAATAATGGTCATTATTACAGTCTTGTCATAAAGGGGGTATAGCTCAGTGGTAGAGCATTTGACTGCAGATCAAGAGGTCCCCAGTTCAAATCTGAGTGCCCCCTCTCCTATAATTATAGCCTTACTTACTTAATACTTGCTGACATAGAGAACAGGAAAAAAGCACTAATGTACAGGTTAATCCAAAGGTTGAGATTGGCAGCATAATGTACATTTGGAGCACTGTCACCGAAATGGCCACATCCTTGATAACATTTCTCCCAGTATTGTCATGATTGCAACCTGCCAAAACTACAAATGCAGACATTTGAATCACATATGATAAGGGACCTTAATTGTGTGTTAACATAACAGCCATCTATGTATCGTTAAGTCCTTTCATTGGTGTTATGGAGCATTTCTTGTTCGGGGTATAGCTCAGTGGTAGAGCATTTGACTGCAAATCAAGAGGTCCCCAGTTCAAATCTGGGTGCCCCCTCTAGTTGGTGCTGTCCTATAAGCAATAGTGCATATACAAGTGTGTCTCTTTGTTGAGGGAAAATGGCACCCGTGGCACTTTTATAAGAGGTGCTATTGAGCATTTCCCGTCAGATCAAAAGTTCCCAAAGTTTAAATCTGGGTGCCTCTTCAATGTGTCATTGAAATGTATCTCCTTATTTGAAATGGTCATGAATTCAACCTGCCAACAACTTCTGTTAAACTACAAATGCAGCCACCTTGCAGATCTGAGTCAGATTTCGAAAGGCACCTTAATTGTCAGATAAATGAACTGCCATCTATTTATCATTCACACCTTTCATTAGTGTTATGCTGATCAATAATTGTGATAATAGACTGCAGATTAAGAGGTCCCCAGTTCAACTCTGGGTGCCCCCTTAAAATGGTCCATGCAAACAGTTGTGTCTTAACAAGTTGACTCGATTGCTTCAAAAGGATATGATCAGTTGTGATATGCTGGCCTTTTTCTATGAAGGTTTACTAAGTGTTTCACTTCAGATCATGACTCCCTCATTCATATTTTCCATGCCTGATATTACCATATAGTGTGATTGCATGGAACATTTTATGACATTTCCGCTCATCAAATCGCGCTTTTACTGTGTTAACCATCATTCAAACAGTCAGTAAGTAATGAACGATTTGTTGTTCAATAATAGTCATTATTACAGTTTAGTGAAAGGGGGTATAGCTCAGTGGTAGAGCATTTGACTGCAGATCAAGAGGTCTCCAGTTCAAATCTGGGTGCCCCCTTTCCTATAATTATAGCCTTACTTACTTAATACTTGCTGACATAGAAAAAAGGAAAGAAGCACTGATGTACAGGTTAGTCCAATGGTTGAGATTGGCAGGATAAGGTATATTTGGAGCACTGTCACCGAAACGGCCACATCCTTGATGACATTTCTCCCAGTATTGTCATGAATGCAACCTGCCAAAACTATAAACGCGGACACCTGAATCACATATGATAAGGGATCTTAACATAACAGCCGTCTATGTATCATTCAGTCCTTCCATTAGTGTTATGCTGATCAGTAATTGTTCAGGCAATCTGAAAAAAGGGGTTATATCTCAGTGGTAGAACTGGGGATCAAGAGGTCCCCTCTTCAAATCTGGGTGCCTCCTTAAACAGTTGTGCTTTAACAAATTAATGTGGATGCTATAAAAAGAAATGATCAGTTGTGATATGCTGGCACTTTCATATGAAGAGTCATTGAGTGTTTCACCTCAGATCATGAGACCCTTTGTTCAAATCAAACCTTGGCCTTGAAATGTGGCTTGATTTACCCACATAGAGAACAGGGAACACCTTTATTTCATTGTGTTAACCATCACTCAAATACATGAAATACACATTCTGTAACTGATGTTTGGATGTTGAATAATGGCCATCATGTTGCACTTGTTGCAGGGGGTGTAGCTCAGTGGTAGAGCATTTGACTGCAGATCAAGAGGTCCCCAGTTCAAATCTGGGTGCCCCCTTCTGTTGGTGTTGTCCTGTAAGCAATAGTGTCTCTACAAGTGTGTTGAGGGGAAATGCAGGCCCTTTTCTAATAAGTGCTATTGAGCATTTCCCTTCATATCAAAAGACCCCCAGTTCAACTCTGGGTACCCCCTATACAATACTCTCTGACAAGGCCATTCAACCTCCTGGTGGAAGTGATGTAGGCAGCAACAAAACCTTGACACAAGTGGTCAGCTTGTGACTGCTGGAGGATGTATAATATATACAGGTGTTAACAGCAATGGTCTTTGTTGAAAGTTCAACAATGGGGGTATAGCTCAATGGTAGAGCATTTGACTGCAGATCAAGAGGTCCCCAGTTCAAATCTGGGTGCCCCCTCGACTGGTGGTGTGTCTGTTAACAAGTTGGCATAGCTGCTTCTAGCACATGTGAAATTGTCATGAATGCAACCTGCCAAAACTACAAACACAGACACCTGAATCACATATGATGAAGGACCATAAATGTGGGTTAACTTAACTGCCATCTATGTATCATTCAGTCCTTTCCGTAGTGTTATGCTGATCAGTAATTGTTCAGGCTATCTGAAAAGAGAGGGTACAGTTCAATGGTAGAGCATTTGAACTGGGGATCAAGAGGTCTTTAACAAATTAACATGGATGCTATAAAAGGAAATGATCAGTTGTGATATGCTGGCACATTCATATGAAGAATCATTGAGTGTTTCACCTCAGATCATGAGACCCTCTGTTCAAATCTTGGTGTACCTTGGCTGTGAAACGTGGCTTTATTCACCCATGATTTACCCACATAGAGAACAAGGAACACATTTATTTCATTATGTTAACCATCACTCAAATACCTGAAATACACATTCTGTAACTGATGTTTGGATGTTCAATAATGGCCATTATGGTACACTTGTTATAGGGGGTATAGCTCAGTGGTAGAGCATTTGACTGCAGATCAAGAGGTCCCCAGTTCAAATCTGGGTGCCCCCTCTATTTCAGTTGTCCCTGTAGCCTTAACAGGTTCATATGGCAACTGTAGGAAAAGCATCTTCTGTTATATGCTGACCATTTTATATGAGGGGTTTCTGTTCAGATCCAGACGCCCCCTGTTCTTCTGTCAAAACAGATGCAGTCACCTGGCAGAAATGAGTCAGAAGTGTAAAGGGCTCTTAAGTCTGGGTTAAATCAACAGCCAACAATCTATTATTGGATCCTATTATTAGTGTTATGCCTATCAATAATTGTGATACCAAGTCTAAAAGTGGGGGTATAGCTCAGTGGTAGAGCATTTGACTGCAGATCAAGAGGTCCCCAGTTCAAATCTGGGTGCCCCCTCAACTGGTGGTGTGTCTGTTAACAGGGTTATTTTAACAAGTTGGTAAAGCTGCTTCTAGCACATGTGAAATTGTCATGAATGCAACCTGCCAAAACTACAAACGCAGACATCTGAATCACATATGATGAGGGAACTTAATAGTTGGTTCACTTAACAGCCATCTATGTATCATGTATTCAGTCCTTTCTTTAGTGTTATGCTGATCAATAATTGTGATAATAGACTGCAGATTAAGAGGTCCCTAGTTCAACTCTGGGTGCCCCCTTAAAATGGTACATTTAAACAGTTGTGTCTTAACAAGTTGACTCGGTTGCTTTAAAAGGATATGATCAGTTGTGACATGCTGGCCTTTGCCTGATATTACCATATAGTGTGATTGCATGGAACATTTTATGACATTTCCGCTGATCAAATCTGGCTTTTACTGTGTTAACCATCACTCAAACAGTCAGTAAGTAATGAACGATTTGTTGTTCAATAATAGTCATTATTACAGTCTAGTGAAAGGGGGTATAGCTCAGTGGTAGAGCATTTGACTGCAGATCAAGAGGTCCCCAGTTCAAATCTGGGTGCCCCCTTTCCTATAATTATAGCCTTACTTACTTAATACTTGCTGACATAGGGAACAGGAAAGAAGCACAGATTAAATATGTGAAACGTACAGGCTACTCCAAAGGTTGAGATTGGCATGATGAAGTACATTTGGAGCACTGTCACCAAAACTACCACATCATTAATGACATTTCTCCCAGTAATGTCTTTGTCTGAGATGCATCACCTTTTACACTACAAATGATACATGGCCAAATGTATGTTGAGTGTTGTGAGTAATTGGATTACAATGTTTACACTTGTATTAGGTGCTTTCATTTTGGGCGCCAATCCAGAGACATTTTATAACCATCTGGTCTTTGATAATGTCACATAGAAGGGGGTATAGCTCAGTGGTAGAGCATTTGACTGCAGATCAAGAGGTCCCCAGTTCAATTCTGGGTGCCCCCTCTTCTATAATTATAGCCTTACTTACTTAATACTTGCTGACATAGAGAAGAGGAAAGAAGCACAGGTTAAAAATGTGAAATGTAGAGGTTACTCCAAAGGTTGAGATTGGTAGGGTGAAGTACATTTGGAGCACTGTCACCAAAACTGCCATATCCCCGATGACATTTCTCCCAGTTATGTCCTCGTCTTAGAAGCATTACCATTTGACTGCAGATCAAGGGGTCCCCAATTCAACTCTGGATTCCCCCTTAATATGGTCCATGCAAACAGTTGTTTCTTAACAAGTTGACTCGAATGCTTTAACATGAAATGATCATTTGTGACATGCTGGCCTTTTTCTATGAAGGGTTACTGAGTGTTTCACTTCAGATCATGAGCCCCCCCAGATCATATTTGGGTGCCTCTTAAATATGTGAGTCGAATTTCTTTATTGGTATGGTTTTCAATAGAATTTGCACTTCTCACAAAAAGGTTTGCTTTCATCCATAAGTACAAGGATGGCTATTGAGCTTCCCAGATTGACAGGCAATATTACCATATAATGTGATTGTATGGAACATTTGATGACATTTCACCTGATCAAATCTGGCTTTTACTGTGTTAACCATCACTCAAACAGTCAATATTTAATTAAAGATTTGTTGTTCAATAATGATCATTATTACAGTTTTGTCAAAGGGGGTATAGCTCAGTGGTAGAGCATTTGACTGCAGATCAAGAGGTCCCCAGTTAAACTCCTTAAACAGTTGTGCTTCAACAAATGAACACGGATGCTATAAAAAGAAATGATCAGTTGTGATATGCTGGCACTTTCATATGAAGAGTCATTGATTTACCCACATAGAGAACAGGGAACACCTTTATTTCATTGTGTTAACCATCACTCAAATACATGAAATACACATTCTGTAACTGATGTTTTCAATAATGGCCATTATGGTGCACCTGTTGTAGGGGGTATAGCTCAGTGGTAGAGCATTTGACTGCAGATCAAGAGGTCCCCAGTTCAACTCTGGGTGCCCCCTATACAATACTCTCTGACAAGGCCATTCAACCTCCTGGTGCAAGTGATGTACATGTAACTTGACGCAAGTCGTCAGCTTGTGACTGCTGGAGGATGTATAATACAGCAATTTGTCCAGCTTTGAAGCCTTATATTTGCCCACATTGAGAACAAGAGAAAACACTTATAATGACAGTTTTTAAACTGCCTTAATTATCAGCTAAATTCGTTAAGAAACAGAGTCTTTGTTTCTTTGTTTGTTGACCCTTTATGATATCTACATGTAAGGGGGTATAGCTCAGTGGTAGAGCATTTGACTGCAGATCAAGAGGCCCCCAGTTCAAATCTGGGTACCCCCTGATTGGTGTGGTTCCCTAAGTACAAGGATGACTCATTAAGAAGCCTGACTTGCAGGGAATCTTGCCATGTGCTGTGATTGTATGGAACATTTTCATGACATTTACCTTGTTCAAATCTGGATGTACCCTGGCTTCCAATTGGCATTCTTCACCCATGATTTCCCCACATAGAGAACAGAAAGCACCTTATCTTTTATTGTGAGCCATCAGTCAAATACATCACAGACATAGTCTGTAATGAATGATTTCTTGTTCAATAATGGTCATTTTGAACAGTCATTATGAGGGGGTATAGCTCAGTGGTAGAGCATTTGACTGCAGATCAAGAGGTCCCCAGTTCAAATCCGGGTGCCCCCTCAACTAGTGGTGTGTCTGTTAACAGGGTTATTTTAACAAGTTGTTATAGCAACTTCTAGCACATGTGAATTGTCAGTGAAATTGTCATGAATGCAACCTGCCAAAACTACAAACACAGACACCTGAATCACATATGATAAAGGACCATAATTCTACATCCTTGATGACATTTCTTCCAGTTATGTATTTTTCTGAGATGCATTACCTTTTACACTACAAAAGATACATGGCCAAATGTGTG
This sequence comes from Scomber scombrus, assembly GCF_963691925.1. Taxonomy (NCBI): domain Eukaryota; kingdom Metazoa; phylum Chordata; class Actinopteri; order Scombriformes; family Scombridae; genus Scomber; species Scomber scombrus. The sequence continues at coordinate 29,746,216 of NC_084971.1, forward strand.
TTGAGTGTTGTGAGTAATTGGATTACAATGTTTACATTTGTATTAGGAACTTTCTTCTTGGGAGCCAATCCAGCGACATTTTATAACCATCTGGTCTTTGATAATGAAACACAAAAGGGGTTCTAGTTCAGTGGTAGAGCATTTGACTGCAGATTAAGAGGTCCTTAATTCAACTCTGAATGCCCCCTTAAAATGGTCCATGTAAACAGTTGTGTCTTAACAATTTCCCTCAATTGCTTTAAAAGGATATAATCAGTTGTGACATGCTGGCCTTTTTCTATGAAGGGTTTCATAGAAGCTGACACAAGTGGTCAGCTTGTGACTGCTGGAGGATATATAATATGTGGGGTCAATGACGTATAAGGATTTAGAACAACTCAATTGTAGAATAATAAAAACAAGCATATCTAATGCAGTAGTTCAAACATTCAGAATGTTGTGTACCTGAAGCTCCATATTATACATTTGAAATTAAGTGATTTTAGTGGTTTTTTTCAAGATTAATTGGCACTGGCCTTAAAAAGAGTCATGTGGTGCGACCATGATTCATCTTGAAATAAATCAATTTACTTAACACGCTTCACATCTTTTTTTTACAAGTTTTCAGTAATATAAAGTGTTTGGAAACAAAGTATTCAAATTTTTTTTAAATTTTTGTAAATGATGATCTTTTATTTAGATAAGATATTTCAAGATGAATCATGGTCGCACCAAATGACTTTTTTTTCCAGGCCAGTGCCAATTAATCTTGAAAAACCCACTAAAATCACTTTCAAATGTATAATATGAATTGTCAGGTACACAACATTCTGAATGTTTGAACTACTGCATTAGATATGCTTGTTTTTTTATTCTAAAATTGAGTTGTTGAAAATCCTTATACGTCATTGACCCACATACAGGTGTTAACAGCAATGTGTCCAGCTGTGAAGCCTTATATTTGCCCACATGGAGAACAAAAGAAAATTTACACTCACAAAAAGGTTTGCTTTGATCGACTTTCATTCAAGTACAATGATGGCTCTTGAGTTTCCCTGACAGGCAATATTACCATATAGTGTGATTGTATGGAACATTTTATGACATTTCCGCTGATCATATCTGGCTTTTACTGTGTTAACCTTCACTCAGTCTGTTAGTAAGTAATGAACGATTTGTTGTTCAATAATGGTCATTATTACAGTCTAGTGAAAGGGGGTATAGCTCAGTGGTAGAGCATTTGACTGCAGATCAAGAGGTCCCCAGTTCAAATCTGGGTGCCCCCTTCAGTTGGTGTTGTCCTGTAAGCAATAGTGTCTCTACGAGTGTGTCTGTGTGTTGAGGGAAAATGCCACCTGTGAAATCCTGGCACTTTTATAATAGGTGCTATTGAGCATTTCCCTTCATATCAAAAGACCCCCAGTTCAACTCTGGGTGCCCCCTTAAAATGGTCCATGCAAACAGTCTTAACAAATTGACACCATTGCTTTAAAAGGAAATGATCAGCTATGACATGCTGACCCTTTTCTATGAAGAGTGTTTCACTTCAGATCATGAGCCCCCCCGGATCATATTTGGGTGCCTCTTAAATATGTGAGTCGAATTTCTTTATTGGTATGGTTTTCCATAGAATTCACACTTCTCACAAAAAGCTTTGCTTTCATCCATAAGTACAATGATGGCTGTTGAGCTTCCCTGATTGACAGGCAATATTACCATATAGTGTGATTGTATGGAACATTTTATGACATTTCCCCTGATCAAATCTGGCTTACCGTCACTCAGTGAACGATTTGTCTGTCTTTTCTAAGGGGGTATAGCTCAGTGGTAGAGCATTTGACTGCAGATCAAGAGGTCCCCAGTTCAAATCTGGGTGCCCCCTCTCCTATAATTATACTTACTTATTTAATACTTAATACTTGCTGACATAGAGAACAGGAAATAAGCACTAATGTACAGGTTACTCCATAGGTTGAGATTGGCAGGATAAAGTACATTTGGAGTACTGTCACCGAAACGGCCACATCCTTGATGACATTTCTCCCAGTATTGTCATGAATGCAACCTGCCATAACTACAAACGCACACAGCTGAATCACATATGATAAGGGACCTTAATTGTGGGTTAACATAACAGCCATCTATGTATCATTCAGTCCTTTCATTAGTGTTATGCTGATTAGTAATTGTTCAGGCAATCTGAAAAAAGGGGGTATATCTCAGTGGTAGAACTGGGGATCTAGAGGGGATCAAGAGGTCCCCTCTTAAAATCTTGTAGCCTCCTTAAACAGTTGTGCTTCAACAAATGAACATGGATGCTATAAAAATAAATGATCAGTTGTGATATGCTGGCACTTTCATATAAAGAGTCATTGAGTGTTTCACCTCAGATCATGAGACCCTCTGTTCAAATCAAACCTTGGCCTTGGAATGTGGCTTGATTTACCCACATAGAGAACAGGGAACACCTTTATTTCATTGTGTTAACCATCACTCAAATACATGAAATACACATTCTGTAACTGATGTTTTCAATAATGGCCATTATGGTTCACTTGTTGTAGGGGGTATAGCTCAGTGGTAGAGCATTTGACTGCAGATCAAGAGGTCCCCAGTTCAACTCTGGGTGCCCCCTTCTTTTGGTGTGGTCCTGTAAGCAATAGTGTCTCAACAAGTGTGTCTCTGTGTTGAGGGAAATGGCACCTGTGGCACTTTTATAAGAGGTGAATGGTCCATGTAAACAGTTTTGTCTTAACAAGTTGACTCGATTGCTTTAAAAGGAAATGATCAGTTGTGACATGCTGACCCTTTTTAATGAAGGGTTACTGAGTGTTTCACTTGAGATCATGAGCCCCTCATTCATATTATCCATTCCTGATATTACCATAGTGTGATTGCATAGAGAATGTAATGACATTTCCGCTGATCAAATCTTGCTTTAACTGTGTTAACCCTCACTCAGTCGGTAAGTAATGAACGATTTGTTGTTCAATAATGGTCATTTTTACAGTTTTGTCAAAGGGGGTGTAGCTCAGTGGTAGAGCATTTGACTGCAGATCAAGAGGTCCCCAGTTCAACTCTGGGTGCCCCCTTTGTTAGTATATCAGACAAAGGTAGCTTGCATTCAAGGATGACTCTAAAACTAGTCAGGTATGGACACAATCGTACGTGGTATGATTGGGGAGTTTTCATGGCGTTACTTTCATCCATAAGTACAAGGATGGTTCTTTAGCTTCCCAGATTGACAGGCAATATTACCATATTGTATGAAACATTTTATGACATTTCTGCTGATCAAATCTGGCGTTTACTGTGTTAACCATCACTCAAACAGTCAATATTTAATTAAAGATTTGTTGTTCAATAATGATCATTATTACAGTTTTGTCAAAGGGGGTATAGCTCAGTGGTAGAGCATTTGACTGCAGATCAAGAGGTCCCCAGTTCAAATCTGGGTGCCCCCTCTCCTATAATTATACAGTTACTTACTTAATACTTGCTGACATAGAGAACAGGAAAGAAGCACTAATGTACAGGTTACTCCAAAGGTTGAGATTGGCAGGATAATGTATATTGCAGCACTGTCACCAAAACTGCCATATCCTTGATGACATTTCTCCCAGTTATGTTTTTGTCTGCGATGCATCACCTTTTACACTACAAAAGATTCACGGTCAAATGTGTCCCTTGCAAGTTTTTTGAGTAATTGGATAACAGTGTTTACACTTGTATTAGGCGCTTTCTGCTTATGATCAAATCCAAAGACATTTTATAACCAACTGGTCTTTAGTGAAGATTCAACGAAGGGGGTATAGCTCAGTGGTAGAGCATTTAACTGCAGATCAAGAGGTCCTCAGTTCAACTCTGGGTGCCCCCTTCAAATAAGAATGTTTATTTATATATTTTTACATATAATTTGCCTAATCAGACAATGGTAGCTTTGATCCATAGGTGCAAGGATAGCTCTTACACTGGTCTAATTAGAAGGCAATGTCCCCATAATAATCTGGTACACATTAATCCAATAATGACCCCTTATAACATGCTTATATGAGGGGGTATAGCTCAAGGATGACTCTTAAACTAATTTGATTAGGAGGCAAAATTACAAAACGGTGTGATTGTTTGGAACATGTTGAACCACAACAGCTAAAAGCTGTGTGAAGTGGATGTTTTTGCCTAGAGAAGAAGAAACTGAACAGCGTACTGTAAATGTAGTCAATCCCAGTCTGTCATCAATGCTTTGCTTATTGATTAAACAATGTCACTCTTGTGACTGGCTCTAGCTTAGTGGTAGAACATTTGACTACAGATCAATAGGTCCTCACTTCATCTCTAAGTGCCCCTTAGGGTGCTGGTGTTGTTGACTTGCTTTTTTGTTGGTCAGGAAGTGTCAGCTTTGATCCCAATATTCAAGCATGCATTTTGAACTCAGCTGACTTGCCCAGATGTGTCCATGGGCCTCCTGCTCTGTGGGTTTCACAAAAGCATAACTGAATACACAGAATTTACTAGTTCATACCAACTCCTCTGCAGCTAGTTGAAGTGAGCTGGACTTGAATGATGGCTTTATAGGTTTATCTGTTTGTCCTTTCAGAAAAATAACAGCTGTTGGCAGCTGGAATTAACAACTACAATGGACTCCTTTGATAGTTTTTCAGAAAGTAAAATGTCATCATTATAACACTGTCAGAGGTGATTCACAGAAAACAATTTTAACACCAACTATTTGATGATGAAAAGTTAAATCAAACAGATTTTTGACTATAGGATTCAAATATATTATATACTGAGAAATAGTCTAATAACCCATATGGGGGTGTTCAGATTTGGAGAATTGGGGACCTCTTGATCTACAGTCAAATGCTCTACCATTGAGCTATACCCCGGCATGTAAAGAGGCCAAAGGGTCATTTTTGAACAACAAAGAAATGCATTTTGCACTTTTCTAGTCATTAAACAGACTTGTACTGTGGTAATAGAGGTCCTGTTTATTGGATCAACCCAGACACATTCATGCCAGGTGTAAGCAGGATGAGAGTAACAAAAAGTATTTTTTCCTTAATTCTGTCTAGGCAACAGCACCCACTATGTGGTTAAAATTCTGACCTGTTACCATATATGGTCAAAGGTTTATTTTTTGGTCATTGTAGATGTAGGGGACACCCAGATTTGAACTGGGGACCTCTTGATCTGCAGTCAAATGCTCTACCACTGAGCTATACCCCCTTGTTCAGTGTCTATTGTTGCGCATAACCATAGACCGCAGAGCCAGACAAATTGTTACACAACTCATTTAACCAGCAATAAAGATAGTAACAGAGTAACCTGACTGTTTGCAAAAGCATCGACCTGGTGATTAAAACTGAAGCATTCTTAAAGCATGAGTCACTTCTCTGTTTTTTATGTCTATGAGCAATATGTTTATGTCATAGTTTCCCCAGATCTCATTTTCAAGGGGGTCCTCTGAAACAAGAAATAATTAAACGTATACATTCAAAAGCGTTAAACAAACAATGCAAAACAAACAGGGCTCTCACAAAATCCCATTCCACTGAGTCATCTGTACAGGCTAAGAAGAAATTAATGTTTAATGTTTATGTTAAGTTATGCTGAATTCATGGCACTTTCCCTTGAGTAAAGAAAGATTAATGTTGAGCTACAGTCAAACATTCTTCCACTGAAGCCCTCATATAGAAAAATAAATACACTTATTAAACCATTAAACATTGAGCTTGGCAAGCAATTTCACTATTCATTTAACCAGCGATAAATTTGTGCTCTGAACAGAACTGATTCAACTGCCGTCTGTCAAAAGGAAGCCAAAGAGTTTTTTTGCCCATCCTGCTTCTTATTTATAACCTTTATTAAATCATCCCATTGAGCTCAAGCTCCCTTTTGTGAGAGCGACCTGAGTACCGCACAGACAAAGAAAACAAGCATAGCCAACTATAACAAAAGGACAAAAGCATACAGTACACAAAGCCAGACGAACAAACGCACATTCAGCATTTAGCTCAGTATGTGCCCCAGCTTGCATAATAAACATTCTTTCTAACAAACTCTGGTTGGTCTAACACAGAAGTCATTGGATTAGAAAATGTGGGTATACCTTTTTTGAACAAGGAAAATAAAAAGATCACTGGAATCTTCTCAAAGTTTCGACACCAATTCTGGAGGCACCAAGGTTTGAGCTGGGTACCTTCTGATCTGCAGTAAAGTCCTCTGCCACTGAGCTATAATTCCCAAATGTGTACTGTTGTTTAACCAATTTAAGTATTTTAGCTGTTTTATGTCAACACATTCCTTTTGTATTCTTCAGGCAACAACACCATGAAATCTACCCAATCATACCATGTACCATTGTGTCCATACCTGACCAGTTTTAGAGTCATCCTTGAGTGCAAGCTACCTTTGTCTGATACACTAATAAAGGGGGCACCCAGATTTGAACTGGGGACCTCTTGATCTGCAGTCAAATGCTCTACCACTGAGCTATACCCCCTCATGTATACAACCCATAAGGGGTTATTTTTGAACAACAAATCATTCATTTCAATATCTATCTGGCTTCTCATCAGAGCAGTTAATAAAAAAGTGAACATAGCCATTATTTGAGGACAGGGGGCTATCATAGTTGCTCAGTTTGCTGCTCTATTGGCAAAACATTGATCATGGTGCCACCATGCAAGTAAAACTGATTTGAACCGAGGACCTCTAAATCAGAAGTGAAATGGTCAATAACCCCTCATACAAAAGTGTCAACACCATTTTCACACAAAACAAGGATCACTTAAGCTTGATTTATGTTTCTGCGTCGGAACGACAGCGAGCTATGCTGGTGCCCCAATGACGTCGTGCACCTTTCGAAGTTCTGCGTCGAGCGAACGCGTTGCTCTGCAATTCACCGCCATGCCGCTAGTGGGTGTGACTGTGTGTGTGTGGTATCCGTATCCTTGTTTATCCTCCGGTCACAACAGACAATGGCGACCGAGGTACAGCCGGTGTGTTTGGAGTTGGAGCTCATCAATATTGAAGAACAAATGATTTTATTGCAAATGTTGAAGAGCAGGCGGCAAAAAAGACGTTTGCGGAGGTGGTCTGTAGAAAAAAAATGTCAAAAGCAACTGCCGGAGGAACTGACGTTTTGAGCGGACCAATCACAGCCCTTGCGGTCTGCGCTGCCATGACCCATAGTTAGGATTTTTTGGAGGTGCATGTCAGGCTACGGCGTAGGGGTCCACGTCGACGCAGAGGGCTAAAGGTAGCTACGCAGTCGACATGACACAGAAGTATAAATCAAGATTTACACATCACACATTTACGAGGCAACCATATTTGAAAAGGGGGGCCTCTTGATCTGCAGTCAAATGCTCTACCACTGAGCTATACCCCCACTCACAAACCTGTTATCACAATTATTGATATGCATAACACTAATAATATGATCCAAAAATATTGATTTAAGCCACAATTAAGAGCCCTTTCCATGCGTGACTCAGGTCTGCAAGGTGGCTGCATCTGTTTTTACAGAAGAACAGGGGGCCTCTTGTTCTGAACAGAAACACTCATATAAAATGGTCAGCATGTCACAGAAGATGCTTTTCCTACAGTTGCCATATGAACATGTTAAGGTTACAGGAACAACTGAAACTGAGGGGGGCACTCAGAGTTGAACTGGGTACCCTTTGATCTGCTGTAAAGTCCTCTGCCACTGAGCTATACTTCCCAAATGTGTACTGTTGTTTAACCAATTTAAGTATTTTAGCTGTTTTATGTCAACACATTCCCTTTGTATTCTTTAGGCAACAACACCATGAAAACTACCCAATCATTCCATGTACCACTGTTTCCATACCTGAGCAGTTTTAGAGTCATCCTTGAATGCAAGCTACCTTTGTCTGATATTAATAAAGGGGGCACCCAGATTTGAACTGGGGACCTCTTGATCTGCAGTCAAATGCTCTACCACTGAGCTATACCCCCTCATGTACACATCCCATAAGGGGTCATTTTTGAACAACATAATTAATTCCAATATCTATCTGGCTTCTCATCAGAGCAGTTAATAAAAAAGTGAACACAGCCATTATTTGAGGACAGGGGACGGTCATAGTTGCTCAGTTTTCTGCTCTATGGGCAAAACATTGATCAAGGTGCCACCATGCAAGTAAAACTGATTTGAACCGAGGACCTCTCAATCAGAAGTGAAATGGTCAATAACCCCTCATACAAAAGTGTCAACACCATTTTCACACAAAACAACAATAAAGGGAGCACCCAGATTTGAACTGGGGACCTCTTGATCTGCAGTCAAATGCTCTACCACTGAGCTATACCCCCTTATTTAATATGCAAATGTATTAAGACAATAAACCAAAATATTTCACTACTCATTTAACTAGAAATGAATGTATCAAAAGCATTTCTAGAAAAGGCATCAGCAAATGACTACAACCCAGTGGTCTAACCACATCTTATTCAGTGAAAAATGGGATAAATAGCTTTGGTTTCTTCTTGGTTCTTAGATAATTAAATGTGTATAATAAAAATCTTTTTATTGTTCAAAACACTGACTATGTAATTCATCTCATTTGAAATGAGTAACGAGGGCAAAATTGTTGGGTGCTATTAGGTTCGTTTATTTCATGTTGGGTACATTTTTTTCCATTACAGTTATCTGAGAAATTAAGAAAATGATATCAATGTTTGCCCATATGTTTAGTAAAAAACACATGGAAAATATACACAATTTCATGTGCTTGAAGGGGGCACCCAGAATTGAACTAGGGACCTCTTGATCTGCAGTCAAATGCTCTACCACTGAGCTACACCCCCTCTGGTTGAACGGTTATCACAATTATTGATCAACATAAAACTAGTGCTAGGACTGCATGCTAGATAGGCGGCTGCAAGTTGGTTGAATTTGCGGTTTTGTCAGAAGTTGTGTACAAGTTGCATATCGACTTCAAATGAGGATCACTTAAGCTTGATTTATGTTTCTGCGTCGGAACGACAGCGTAGCTATGCCGGTGCCCCTATGCCGTCGTGCACCTTTCGAAGTTCTGCGTCGAGCGAACGCGTTGCTCTGCAATTCACCGCCATGCCGCTAGTGGGTGTGACTGTGTGTGTGTGGTATCCGTATCCTTATTTATCCTCTGTTCACAACAGACAATGGCGACCGAGGTACAGCGGGTGTGTTTGGAGTTAGAGCTCATCAATATTGAAGAACAAATGATTTTATTGCAAATGTTGAAGAGCAGGCGGCAAAAAAGACGTTTGCGGAGGTGGTGTGTAGAAAAAAATTGTCAAAAGCAACTGCCGGAGGAACTGACGTTTTGAGCGGACCAATCACAGCCCTTGCGGTCTGCGCTGCCATGACCCATAGTTAGGATTTTTTGGAGGTGCATGTCAGGCTACGGCGTAGGGGTCCACGTCGACGCAGAGGGCTAAAGGTAGCTACGCAGTCGACATGACGCAGAAGTATAAATCAAGATTTACACATTACACATTTACGAGGCACCCATATTTGAACAGGGGGGACTCTTGATCTTAAGTAAAGAGCTCAATAATCCCTCAGATCAGAAGCATCAGCAGGTCTTTTCCTCTTACAGCTACCACAGTAATGTGCTAAGGCACTGCTACCTTCAGGTATAAGACCACTTTTAGGGGGCACCCAGATTTGAACTGGGGACCTCTTGATCTGCAGTCAAATGCTCTACCACTGAGCTATACCCCCACTCTCAAACCTGTTATCACAATTATTGATATGCATAACACTAATAATATGATCCAAAAATATTGATTTAAGCCACAATTAAGAGCCCTTTCCACGTGTGACTCAGGTCTGCAAGGTGGCTGCATCTGTTTTGACAGAAGAACAGGGGCCTCTTGTTCTGAACAGAAACACTCAAAAAACCCTCATATAAAATGGTCAGCATGTCACAGAAGATGCTTTTCCTACAGTTGCCATATGAACATGTTAAGGTTACAGGAACAACTCAAACTGAGGGGGGCACTCAGAGTTGAACTGGGTACCCTTTGATGTGCGGTAAAGTCCTCTGCCACTGAGCTATACTTCCCAAATGTGTACTGTTGTTTAACCAATTTAAGTATTTTAGCTGTTTTATGTCAACACATTCCCTTTGTATTCTTTAGGCAACAACACCATGAAAACTACCCAATCATACCATGTACCACTGTTTCCATACCTGAGCAGTTTTAGAGTCATCCTTGAATGCAAGCTACCTTTGTCTGATACTAATAAAGGGGGCACCCAGATTTGAACTGGGGACCTCTTGATCTGCAGTCAAATGCTCTACCACTGAGCTATACCCCCTCATGTACACATCCCATAAGGGGTCATTTTTGAACAACAGAATTAATTCCAATATCTATCTGGCTTCATCAGAGCAGTTAATAAAAAAGTGAACATAGCCATTATTTGAGGACAGGGGGCATTCATAGTTGCTCAGTTTGCTGCTCTGTGGGCAAAACATTGATCATGGTGCGACCATGCAAGTAAAACTGATTTGAACCGAGGACCTCTCAATCAGAAGTGAAATGGTCAATAACCCCTCATACAAAAGTGTCAACACCATTTTCAAACAAAACAACAACAAAGGGAGCACCCAGATTTGAACTGGGGACCTCTTGATCTGCAGTCAAATGCTTTACCACTGAGCTATACCCCCTTATTTAATATGCAAATGTATTAAGACAATAAACCAAAATATTTCACTACTCATTTAACTAGAAATGAATGTATCAAAAGCAACATTTCTAGAAAAGGCATCAGCAAATGACTACAACCCAGTGGTCTAACCACATCTTATTCAGTGAAAAATGGGATGAATAGCTTTGGTTTCTTCTTGGTTCTTAGATAATTAAGTGTGTATAATAAAAACCTTTTTATTGTTCAAACACTAACTATGTAATTCATCTCATTTTAAATGAGTAATGAGGGCAAAATTGTTGGCTGCTATAAGGTTCGTTTATTTCATGTTGGGTACAATTTTTTCCATTACAGTTATCTGAGAAATTAAGAAAATGATATCAATGTTTGCCCATATGTTTAGTAAAAAACACATAGAAAATATACACAATTTCATATGCTTGAAGGGGGCACCCAGAATTGAACTAGGGACCTCTTGATCTGCAGTCAAATGCTCTACCACTGAGCTACACCCCCTCTGGTTGAACTGTTATCACAATTATTGATCAGCATACAACTAGTGCTAGGACTGCATGCTAGATAGGCAGCTGCAAGTTGGTTGAATTTGTAGTTTTGTCAGAAGTTGTGTACAAGTTGCATATCGACTTCAAATGAGGATCACTTAAGCTTGATTTATGTTTCTGCGTCGGAACGACAGCGTAGCTATGCCGGTGCCCCGATGCCGTCATGCACCTTTCGAAGTTCTGCGCCGGGCGAACGCGTTGCTCTGCAATTCACCGCCATGCCGCTAGTGGGTGTGACTGTGTGTGTGTGGTATTCGTATCCTTGTTTATCCTCCGGTCACAACAGACAATGGCGACCGAGGTACAGCGGGTGTGTTTGGAGTTGGAGCTCATCGATATTGAAGAACAAATGATTTTATTGCAAATGTTCAGGAGCAGGCGGCAGAAAAGACGTTTGCGGAGGTGGTGTGTAGAAAAAAAATGGCAAAAGCAACTGCCGCAGTAACTGACGTTTTGAGCGGACCAATCACAGCCCTTGCGGTCTGCGCTGCCATGACCCATAGTTAGGATTTTTTGGAGGTGCATGTCAGGCTACGGCGTAGGGGTCCGCGTCGACGCAGAGGGCTACAGCTAGCTACGCAGTCGACATGACACAGAAGTATAAATCAAGATTTACACATCACACATTTACGAGGCAACCATATTTGAAAAGGGGGCCCTCTTGATCTGAAGTGAATCAATCAATCAATCAATCAATCTTTATTTGTATAGCGCCAAATCACAACAAAGTTATCTCAAGGCACTTTACACATAGAGCAGGTTCTAAACCGTACTCTTCAAGTTTTAATTTATAAAGAGACCCAACATTCCCACATGAGCAAGCATTTAGCGACAATGGCAAGAAAAAACTCCCTTTTAACAGGAAGAAACCTCAGGCAGAACCAGTCTCAAAGTGGGCGGCCATCTGCCTCGACCGGTTGGGGTAGAGGGGAGAGAGAGGAAGAATAGGAGAGAGAGAGAAGCACATAGAAAATAAACATTGAAGCTAGAAGGTCCGGGACTGGAATCTGTCATCCGGACGTCTACAGGCCCAGATTGCCTGTGAGATGAGAAAGCACAGACAACTCCGGGGAAGAAGTGTAGGTTACTGAATGCATTAATAGTACATGAATGTTATTGGATATAGATGGATGGATAGAGAGAGAGAGAGGAGGAGAGAGGAGCTCAGTGCATCATGGAGGTAGGAGTCCCCCGGCAGTCTATGCCTATAGCAGCATAAACTAGGAGCTTGCTAACTATAAGCTCTATCAAAAAGGAAAGTTTTAAGCCTACTCTTAAAAGTAGAGAGGGTGTCTGCCCTCCGGACCGAATCTGGGAGATGGTTCCACAGGAGAGGAGCCTGATAACTGAAGGCTCTGCCTCCCATTCTACTTTTAGAGATACTAGGTACCACAAGTAGGCCTGCGTTCTGGGAGCGCAGTGTTCTGGTAGGTACATAAGGTACTATGAGCTCTTTAAGGTATGATGGAGCCTGACCAGTAAGAGCTTTAAAAGTGAGGAGAAGGATTTTAAATTCTATTCTTGATTTTATGGGAAGCCAATGCAGTGAAGCTAAAATAGGAGTAATGTGATCTCTCTTTCTAGTTTTTGTCAGAACGCGTGCAGCTGCATTCTGGACCAGTTGGAGAGTCTTTAGAGACTTGTTAGGGCAGCCTGATAATAATGAATTACAATAATCCAGCCTAGAAGTAACAAATGCATGGATTAGTTTTTCAGCATCATTTTGTGACAGAATATGTCTGATTTTTGAAATGTTACGCAGATGAAAATAGGCAGACCTTGAAATTTGTTTTATGTGGGAATTAAAGGACAGATCCTGGTCAAATATAACTCCTAGGTTCCTTACAGTAGTACTGGAGGCCAAAGTAATGCCATCCAGAGTAGTTATATCATTGGATAATGTGTTTCTAAGGTGTTTAGGGCCAAGCACAATAACTTCAGTTTTTTCTGAAGTGAAGAGCTCAATAACCCCTTAGATCAAAAGCATCAGCAGGTCTTTTCCTTTTACAGCTACCACATTAATGTGCTATGGCACTGCTACCTTCAGGGATAAGACAACTTTTAGGGGGCACCCAGATTTGAACTGGGGACCTCTTGATCTGCAGTCAAATGCTCTACCACTGAGCTATACCCCCACTCACAAACCAGTTATCACAATTATTGATATGCATAACACTAATAATATCATCCAAAAATATTGATGTAAGCCACAATTAAGAGCCCTTTCCACGTGTGACTCAGATCTACAAGGTGGCTGCATCTGTTTTGACAGAAGAACAGCCTCTTGTTCTGAACAGAAACACTCAAAAAACCCTCATATAAAATGGTCAGCATGTCACAGAAGATGCTTTTCCTACAGTTAGCCATATGAACATGTTAAAGTTACAGGAACAACTCAAGCTGAAGGGGCACCCAGAGTTGAACTGGGTACCCTTGTGATCTGCGGAAAAGTCCTCTGCCACTGAGCTATACTTCCCAAATGTGTACTGTTGTTTAACCAATTTAAGTATTTTAGCTGTTTTATGTCAACACATTCCCTTTGTATTCTTTAGGCAACAACACCATGAAAACTACCCAATCATACCATGTACCACTGTTTCCATAACTGAGCAGTTTTAGAGTCATCCTTGAATGCAAGCTACCTTTGTCTGATACTAATAAAGGGGCCACCCAGATTTGAACTGGGGACCTCTTGATCTGCAGTCAAATGCTCTACCACTGAGCTATACCCCCTCATGTACACATCCCATAAGGGGTCATTTTTGAACAACAGAATTAATTCCAATATCTATCTGGCTTCATCAGAGCAGTTAATAAAAAAGTGAACATAGCCATTATTTGAGGACAGGGGGCATTCATAGTTGCTCAGTTTGCTGCTCTGTGGGCAAAACATTGATCATGGTGCGACCATGCAAGTAAAACTGATTTGAACCGAGGACCTCTCAATCAGAAGTGAAATGGTCAATAACCCCTCATACAAAAGTGTCAACACCATTTTCACACAAAACAACAATAAAGGGAGCACCCAGATTTGAACTGGGGACCTCTTGATCTGCAGTCAAATGCTCTACCACTGAGCTATACCCCCTTATTTAATATGTAAATGTATTAGGACAATAAACCAAAATATTTCACTACTCATTTAACTAGAAATGAATGTATCAAAAGCAACATTTCTAGAAAAGGCATCAGCAAATGACTACAACCCAGTGGTCTATCCACATCTTATTCAGTGAAAAATGGGATAAATAGCTTTGGTTTCTTCTTGGTTCTTAGATAATTAAGTGTGTATAATAAAAATATTTTTATTGTTCAAACACTAACTATGTAATTCATCTCATTTGAAATGAGTAACGAGGGCAAAATTGTTGGGTGCTATAAGGTTCCTTTATTTCATGTTGGGTACAATTTTTTCCATTACAGTTATCTGAGAAATTAAGAAAACTATATCAATGTTTGCCAATATGTTTAGTAAAAAAACACAGAGAAAATATACACAATTTCATGTGCTTGAAGGGGGCACCCAGAATTGAACTAGGGACCTCTTGATCTGCAGTCAAATGCTCTACCACTGAGCTACACCCCCTCTGGTTGAATTGTTATCACAATTATTAATCAACATAAAACTAGTGATAGGTTGGCGGCTGCAAGTTGGTTGAATTTGTAGTTTTGTCAGAAGTTGTGTATAAGTTGCATATCGACTTCAAATGAGGACAACTTACACATCACATATTTACGAGGCACTCATATTTGAACAGGGGGGCCTCTTGATCTGAAGTGAAAAGCTCAATAACCCCTCAGATAAAAAGAATCAGCAGGTGTTTTTCTTTTACAGCTACTACACTAACGTGTTACAGTACTGCTACCTTCAGGGATAAGACCACTTTTAGGGGGCACCCAGAGTTGAACTGGGGACCTCTTGATCTGCAGTCAAATGCTCTACCACTGAGCTATACCCCCACTTTCAAACTTGTTATCACAATTATCGATATGCATAACACTAATAATTAAGGGCCCTTTCCACATCTGACTCAGGTCTGCATCTGTTTTGACAGAACAGGGGGCCTCTTGATCTGAACATAAACACTCAAATAAAGTGGTCAGCATGTCACAGAATATGCTTTACCTACAGTTGCCATATGAATCGGTTAAGGATACAGGGACAACTGAAACTAAGGGGGCACCCAGAGTTGAACTGGGGACCTCTTGATCTGCAGTCAAATGCTCTACCACTGAGCTATACCCCCTACAACAAGTGCAACATAATGGCCATTATTGAACATCAAAACATCAGTTACAGAATGTGTCTTTCATGTATTTGAGTGATGGTTAACACAATGAAATAAAGGTGTTCCCTGTTCTCTATGTGGGTAAATAAAGGTTGAATAAAGCAACATTTCAAGGCCTAAGGACCCCAAGATTTGAACAGAGGGTCTCATGATCTGAGGTGAAACACTCAATGATTCTTCATATGAAAGTGCCAGCATATCACAACTGATCATTTCCTTTTATAGCAACCATGTTAATGTGTTAAAGACCTCTTGATCCCCAGTTCAAATGCTCTACCACTGAGCTATAGACCCTGTTTTCAGATTGTCTGAATAATTACTGATCAGCATAACACTAATGAAAGGACTGAATGATACATGGATGGAAGTTAAGTTAACCCACAATTAAGGTGCCTTCTCATATGTCATTCAGGTGTCTGCGTTTGTAGTTTTGGCCGGTTGCATTCATGACAATTTCACTGACACTTCATATGTGCTAGAAGCAGCTTCACCAACTTGTTAAAGTAACTTGTTAACAGACACACCACCAGTTGAGGGGGCACCCAGGTTGTTAGGTTAATTCGATTCATGTTGTGTACAATTATTTCCATTACAGTTATCTGTCAAAATGAAGTTGAGACAATTCATGTTACAGATTTACTCAATTTTCTTTGTGGTTTCAGGGGGCACCCAGATTTGAACTGGGGACCTCTTGATCTGCAGTCAAATGCTCTACCACTGAGCTATACCCCCTCTTTTAGGCCACTTATCACAATTATTGATCATCGTTTCCAAATCTGATTCAGGCAAGGTGGCTGCACTTGTAGTTTGACAGAAGTTGTTGGCAGGTTGAATTCATGACAATTTCAAATCTTTTCTGGCAAAAAACATCAGCAAATGATTACAACCCAAGGCGCTGACCACATTTAATTTGGTGAAAAGGGGGTTTAGGTGCCTTGGTCTCATTTTGGTTCTCAGTTAATTGTGCTTAAACAATAAACACCATTTATTGTTCAAACAATAACTATAATAACTGTGTGTCTGGATGTTTTTGGCCTTTTAATTGTTACTGGGTACAATTCATTCTGTTACAAATATCTGTTAAAGTAAATTCTCACAAAGTTTTAATTATCACATTAATGATTACTCTGTTCATCAATATGTTTAGTGAAGATGCAGGTTATGGAGACATGTGGTTGAAGGGGGCACCCAGAATTGAACTAGGGACCTCTTGATCTGCAGTCAAATGCTCTACCACTGAGCTACACAGCCTCACTTAGTCTATTATCACAACTACTGATCACCATAACACTAATGATTGGACTGAATGATAAATGGATGGCTGTTAATTTAAAGGTTCTTTCCAAATCTGATTTAAGTGTCCAAAGTGGCTACATTTGTAGTTTGACAGAAGTTGTTAGTAGGTTACAAATTCACATCACATATTTAAGATGTACCCAGATTTGAACAGGGTTCATCTGAAGTGAAACACTCAGTTACCCCTCAGATAAAACTGATGTTTTCCTTTAACAACAACCATGTGAACTTGTTATGGAACCACAGGAATTGAAGGGGGCACCCAGATTTGAACTGGGGACCTCTTGATCTGCAGTCAAATGCTCTACCACTGAGCTATACCCCCTACATCAAGTGAACCATAATGGCCATTATTGAACATCAAAACATCAGTTACAGAATGTGTCTTTTCTGGCAAAAACATCAGCAAATCAGCAAAAATGTAATTGGTGAATAGGGGGTTTAGGTGCTTTGGTCTCATCTTGGTTCTCAGTTAATTATGCTTAAACAATAAACACATTTTATTGTTCAAACAATAACTAAAATAACTGTGTGATGTGGTATAGTTTGTGGATGTTTTTGTTAGGCCCTTTAATTGGTACTGGGTACAATTATTTCTGTTACAGTTATCTGTTAAAATAAATTTAAGTTACATTAATGATTACTCTGTTCATCAATATGTTTAGTAAAAATGCAGTTTATGGAGACATGGCCATCATGCAATGTGGTTGAAGGGGGCACCAAGAATTGAACTAGGGACCTCTTGATCTGCAGTCAAATGCTCTACCACTGAGCTACACCCCCTCTGTTTGGTCTATTATTACAACTACTGATCACCATAACACTAATGATTGGACTAAACCATAATGGATGGCTGTTCATTTAAAGGTTCTTTCTTAATCTCATTCTGACTGCATTTGTAGTTTGACAGAAGTTGTTGGCAGGTTACAAATTCACATCACATATTTAATATATACCCAGGTTTGAACAGGGTGCCACTTGATCTGAAGTGAAACACTCAGTTAAAAGAGTCAGCATGTCACAACTGATGTTTTCCTTTAACAACAACCATGTCAACTTATTACAGAACCACAGGAATTGAAGGGAGCACCCAGATTTGAACTGGGGACCTCTTGATCTGCAGTCAAATGCTCTACCACTGAGCTATACCCCCTGTTATTAAGGCATTGTTGGTCAGCATAATATTAATGATAGGACTGACTGACGGCTATTTATTCAAAGGACAACTAAGGGGACTTTCAACAACGGATTCAGGTCTGCAAAGTGGCTTCATATGTAGTTTTGACAGAAGTTGTCGACAGGTGCATTCATGACATAAAGGTGAAAAGATTTGCAAAAACATCACATATTTTAGAAGCACTAATGCTTTTATAATATTTGATATCCACTTGTTGAAATACCCCTTATTACAGAGACAACACCACTGTTTAAATGTCAATTGAGGGGGCACCCAGATTTGAACGGGGGACCTCTTGATCTGCAGTCAAATGCTCTACCACTGAGCTATACCCCCTACAGTAAAACATGAAAGTATTGATAACTGCAAATCTTCCTCTGAAGAGTTGAGTTGTTATCAAAATCAACTAAATTCTCAGCCATGCCTTTGAAAATCTCTTTCGATAACATGAAGGTAAACTTTCTCCCAACCAAAACAACAAACACCTCCAAGCACTCCTCTCAACAACTCTGTCACAGCTGAATACTTATAACCCTAACCCTAACCCTAACCCTGACCCTAACCCTAACCCTAACCCTAACCCGTCAACAACACTCAACTACCCAACTACCATAAGATGTCAGAATGAGACTCTTTAGCAAGCCTTGGTTAGATACAGTATCAAACACACCGGATCAAGAGAAAGGAAGAGAACAACTTGTTTTTCTTTGTATGACCCTCTTCATATTGTTGTCAGACAATTATTATAATGATGTGGTGCTCTCACTCAATACTGGACATATTTCAAAACTTGTTGTCCCCCTTAGTGTCTTAGACACAAAATGATGTGAAAGTACGGACCAGGTTGAAAACTAACAGAGTTTCTACTTAAAGGACCTTTCCACAACTGATTCAAGGTATCTGCATTGTGTAGTTCTGACAGCAGTTGTGGGCAGGATGCATTAATGACAATTTAGGAGTATCAAAGTGAACAAATAGAGACAATTAATGTGACAGATTCACTCAACTTCTTGTGGTTGCAGGGGGCACCCAGATTTGAACTGGGGACCTCTTGATCTGCAGTCAAATGCTCTACCACTGAGCTATACCCCCTCTTTTAGGTCCTTTATCACAATTATTGATGATCCTTTCCAAATCTGATTCAGGCAAGGTGGCTGCACTTGTAGTTTGACAGAAGTTGTTGGCAGGTTGAATTTATGACAATTTCAAATCTTTTCTGGCAAAAAACATCAGCAAATGATTACAACCAAAGGCTCTGACCACATTTAATTTGGTAAAAAGGGGGTTTAGGTGCTTGGTCTCATCTTGGTTCTCAGTTAATTATGCTTAAACAATAAACACCTTTTATTTTTCAAACAATAACTATAATAATGGTGTGATGTGGTATAGTTTCTGGATGTTTTTGTTAGGCCCTTTTAATTATCACATTAATGATTACTCTGTTCATCGATAT
Organism: Scomber scombrus; assembly: GCF_963691925.1. Lineage (NCBI taxonomy): Eukaryota > Metazoa > Chordata > Actinopteri > Scombriformes > Scombridae > Scomber > Scomber scombrus. Next base: position 29,765,648 of record NC_084971.1, read on the forward strand.
GTTTAGTAAAAATGCAGTTTATGGAGACATGGCCATCATGTATTGTGGTTGAAGGGGGCACCCAGAATTGAACTAGGGACCTCTTGATCTGCAGTCAAATGCTCTACCACTGAGCTACACCCCCTCTGTTTGGTCTATTATTACAACTACTGATCACCATAACACTAATGATTGGACTAAACCATAAATGGATGGCTGTTCATTTAAAGGTTCTTTCTTAATCTGATTCTGGGTGCATTTGTAGTTTAACAGAAGTTGTTGGCAGGTTACAAATTCACATCACATATTTAAGATGTACCCAGATTTGAACAGGGTACCACTTGATCTGAAGTGAAGTGAAACACTCAGTTCAAAGAGTCAGCATGTCACAACTGATGTTTTCCTTTAACAACAACCACGTCAACTTATTATGGAACCACAGGAATTGAAGGGGGCACCCAGATTTGAACTGGGGACCTCTTGATCTGCAGTCAAATGCTCTACCACTGAGCTATACCCCCTGTTATTAAGGCATTGTTGGTCAGCATAACATTAATGATAGGACTGACTTATGGCTATTTATTCAAAGGACAACTAAGGGGCCTTTCAACAACAGATTCAGGTCTGCAAAGTGGCTTCATATGTAGTTTTGACAGAAGTTGTCGACAGGTGCATTCATGACATAAAGGTGAAAAGTTTTGCAAACACATCACATATTTTAGAAGCACTAATGCTTTTATAATATTTGATATCCACTTGTTGAAATACCCCTCATTACAGAGACAACACCACTGTTTAAATGTCAATTGAGGGGGCACCCAGATTTGAACGAGGGACCTCTTGATCTGCAGTCAAATGCTCTACCACTGAGCTATACCCCCTACAGTAAAACATGAAAGTATTGATAACTGCAAATCTTCCTCTGAAGAGTTGAGTTGTTATCAAAATCAACTAAATTCTCAGCCATGCCTTTGAAAATCTCTTTTGATGACATGAAGGTAAACTTTCTCCCAACCAAAACAAAAAAACACCTCCAAGCACTCCTCTCAACAACTCTGTCACAGCTGAATACTTATAACCCTAACCCTGACCCTAACCCTAACCCTAACCCTTCAGCAACAACTCAACTACCCAACTACCATAAGATGTCAGAATGAGACTCTTTAGCAAGCCTTGGTTAGATACAGTATCAAACACACCGGATCAAGAGAAAGGAAGAGAACAACTTTTTTTTCTTTGTATGACCCAAACTTGTTGTCCCCCTTAGTGTCTTAGACACAAAATGATGTGAAAGTACGGACCAGGTTGAAAACTAACAGAGTTTCTCCTTAAAGGACCTTTACACAACTGATTCAAGGTATCTGCATTGTGTAGTTCTGACAGCAGTTGTGGGCAGGATGCATTAATGACAATTTAGGAGTATCAAAGTGAACAAATAGAGACAATTAATGTGACAGATTCACTCAACTTCTTGTGGTTGCAGGGGGCACCCAGATTTGAACTGGGGACCTCTTGATCTGCAGTCAAATGCTCTACCACTGAGCTATACCCCCTCTTTTAGGTCCTTTATCACAATTATTGATCATCCTTTCCAAATCTGATTCAGGCAAGGTGGCTGCACTTGTAGTTTGACAGAAGTTGTTGGCAGGTTGAATTCATGACAATTTCAAATCTTTTCTGGCAAAAAACATCAGCAAATGATTACAACCAAAGGCTCTGACCACATTTAATTTGGTAAAAAGGGGGTTTAGGTGCTTTGGTCTCATCTTGGTTCTCAGTTAATTATGCTTAAACAATAAACACCTTTTATTTTTCAAACAATAACTATAATAATGGTGTGATGTGGTATAGTTTCTGGATGTTTTTGTTAGGCCCTTTTAATTATCACATTAATGATTACTCTGTTCATCAATATGTTTAGTAAAAATGCAGTTTATGGAGACATGGCCATCATTTCATGTGGTTGAAGGGAGCACCCAGAATTGAACTGGGGACCTCTTGATCTGCAGTCAAATGCTCTACCACTGAGCTACACCCCCTGTGGTTGAACTGTTATCACAATTATTGATCAGCATAACACTAATGATTGGACTGTTCATTTAAAGGTTCTTTCTTAATCTCATTCTGACTGCATTTGTAGTTTGACAGAAGTTGTTGGCAGGTTACAAATTCACATCACATATTTAAGATATACCCAGATTTGAACAGGGTGCCACTTGATCTGCAGTCAAATGCTCTACCACTGAGCTATACCCCCTACAGTAAAACATGAAAGTATTGATAACTGCAAATCTTCCTCTGAGGAGTTGAGTTGTTATCAAAATCAACTAAATTCTCAGCCATGCCTTTGAAAATCTCTTTCGATAACATGAAGGTAAACTTTCTCCCAACCAAAACAACAAACACCTCCAAGCACTCCTCTCAACAACTCTGTCACAGCTGAATACTTATAACCCTAACCCTAACCCTAACCCTAACCCCAACCCTAACCCTAACCCTTCAACAACAACTCAACTACCCAACTACCATAAGATGTCAGAATGAGACTCTTTAGCAAGCCTTGGTTAGATACAGTATCAAACACACCGGATTAAGAGAAAGGAAGAGAAAAACTTTTTTTCTTTGTATGACCCTCTTCATATTGTTGCCAGACAATTATTATAATGATGTGGTGCTCTCACTCAATACTGGACCAATTTAAAAACTTGTTGTCCCCCTTAGTGTATTAGACACAAAATGATGTGAAAGTAGGGACCAGGTTGAAAACTAACAGAGTTTCTCCTTAAAGGACCTTTCCACAACTGATTCAAGGTATCTGCATTTTGTAGTTCTGACAGCAGTTGTGGGCAGGATGCATTAATGACAATTTAGGAGTATCAAAGTGAACAAATAGAGATGTCAGCACTCTCACATCACTGTACACAGCAGGATAAACAATGGACACATTGCATAGTTAAGAGACATCTAGATTTGAACAAGGGGCCTCTTAAAGTACCTGCCTATCACAGTTCTTCTCTGGTAAACACAACACCTTTAGCTGAAGCGACACTACTGCTTATAGGACAACACCAACTGAGGGGGCACCCAGATTTGAACTGGGGACCTCTTGATCTGCAGTCAAATGCTCTACCACTGAGCTATACCCCCTGTGTAAAGCCACATTGTATTGATCATTGATCCTGGCAAAATGCTTCATTACTCAATTTACTAGGAGTTAATATATCAAAAAAGGCCTCTTTTCTATCAACAATCCGTAAATGACAAACATTGGTCTTATCTTGGCTCTCAGTTAATTATGTTTGTACAATAAATACCATTTGTTGTTCAAACATGTTAAATTGGTAATTAATCTCATTTGAAATTAGTAATGTTGGTATGGTTGTTGGGCGTTCAATTCAATTCATGTTGTGTACAATTATTTCCATTACAGTTATCTGTCAAAATGGAGTTGAGACAATTAATGTGAAGGATTCACTCAAGTTTTTGTGGTTGCAGGGGACACCCAGATTTGAACTGGGGACCTCTTGATCTGCAGTCAAATGCTCTACCACTGAGCTATACCCCCTCTTTTATGTCATTTATCACAATTATTGATCATCCTTTCCAAATCTGATTCAGGCAAGGTGGCTGCACTTGTAGTTTGACAGAAGTTGTTGGCAGGTTGAATTCATGACAATTTCAAATATTTTCTGGCAAAAAACATCAGCAAATGATTACAACCCAAGGCGCTGACCACATTTAATTTGGTGAAAAGGGGGTTTAGGTGCTTTGGTCTCATTTTGGTTCTCAGTTAATTGTGCTTAAACAATAAACACCTTTTATTGTTAAAACAATAACTATAATAATGGTGTGATTTGGTATAGTTTTTGGATGTTTTTGTTACAATTATTTCTTTTACAGTTATCTGTTAAAGTAAATTGTAAGTTGTAATTCTCACATTAATGATTAACACATTAATAACTTAATAACTTCTTCTCTGGTAACCACAACACCTTTAGCTGAAGCGACACTGTGACACACTTGCAGAGATACTATTGCTTATAGGACAACACCAACTGAGGGGGCACCCAGAATTGAACTGGGGACCTCTTGATCTGCAGTCAAATGCTCTACCACTGAGCTACACCCCCTCTGGTTGAAGTGTTCAATTTAACCCACAACAAAGGTTGCTTTTCACGTCTGATTCAGGTCTGCAAGGTGGCTGCATTTGTAGTTTTGACAGAAGTTATGGGCAGGATGCATTCATGACAATTTCAAATGAGGAGAAAAAGTATACCAACACATCACATATTTAAGAGACAACCAGATTAGAACAGGGAAGAGTCGTGATCTGAAATGAAATGCTGAATACTGTCTCATATGAAAGTGTCAACCATATCACATCTGGTTAAATCATAATAAGTATTGCATAAATGGAGGAGAGACATTTCCAACTCTGTTGTTGAACTTCTGTTCTCATACAACAATGCATGAGGGGGCACCCAGAGTTGAACTGGGGACCTCTTGATCTGCAGTCAAATGCTCTACCACTGAGCTATACCCCCTTTGAAATACCTAATTGTTATGCACATTCATCAACAAAGCGTTGAACTTAGAACTTGGAAAAAGTGAGTGTAACCTACAGACATCAATTTAGGGACCTCTGGCTGTTTTATGGCTGCACCGTTGGAGGAAAAAGAGAAACTGACAACAATATGTGTGAGAAAGAGACATTTGACTTTTGACCTCCTTTAGTGTCTGACGTGAGAGAGGAAAAGGACCTGACACACATTACAATGTCAGCAACTCCCACAACAACCACATACAACACAACACAAAAAACTACCAGTAACAAGTGTGTGGTGTACTAAAACAGATACAATGCTAGTATTACTCTCACCCGCAATGCTCATATTTGAATACACATAATGCATGAAGATCTGCAGGGAAAGCATGTGATGCTGACAAACTATGTTGTGTTAAACTGCTTACAGGGTGAGTGTGGGAGTAACAGCGCAGTGTTAGTGCTCCTGAGTCTAGTTAATTAGGTGAAGGTGGGTACTTTCTGTTGTTATATGGGTCAATGATGTTTTTTTGTGTCCATGTGGTTAAGTCAAATGTAAAGGGGTTACAATTTGAAAATAAATGTATGAATAACTTGCACACATTCTTTTTTTTGTGGACCCAGCATAACATTTCTGCTTTTAATCCATTTTGAGAGAATATATTAGAGGATTATGGCAAAAAATGTCTAAGTGGTGTAACCATAGAAACTTTGTACCAAATAATTAAACTTGCCTAAAAATGCTAAATTCTCAATAAAACACCACACCAACTAGTTTGGCATGATCTTACATTATAACTTTTTTATATTAAATAAAGTTAATTTTCAGGAGTATTCAGTCTTACTTTTGGTAAAAAAAAAAATGGCGCAAATGTCATTTCAAACGACATAAAACCAACAAAAATACAAAATGATGCATGCTTTTAAAACTATTTTTTAAGACATTTTTTAAATGCTCATTTGCCAACTCTTATTTGTCACTGACCAATAAAGAGTTAGTGAGAGCATGAAAGAGTTAGTTATTGAATGTGAGAAGTATAATCAGAAATAAAGATGCAACACAAAAGGTTTGCCTCACGTGATTTAATTTGATGCAGTATGATACAATGCATGATATGATTTTGTACAATATAATGCTACACAGCACATGATGGTACTATACAGTATGGTGTGATACAATGTGATATGATAGGATAAGATAATTCATGTAACACAATACTATTTGATGTGATCGGTGGATGTTGAGTATTTCACACAAGAGAGTAAGAAAATGGTCGGGCACCAAGAGATTACCTATTAATCAGTGTGTATGTGAGGGAGTTCTGCCAAGTATAGAGGTGCTAATCCATGGAGAGAACAGCAAATTGTAGTCTGACCTGGATGAAACGAGGAGTCGTTGACATGAGGACAGAATCTATGTGTTCAGATTGTTCAGAGTGTTGGTTCTAGTATATACTGCATTTTTTAGGTGGAGTTTTTTAATGCTGCAGATTATAAAGCCAGAGAAGAGCAGGTTACTACATGCATGAACGAGAATTTCTGTATCTGACTGTGTAACAAATAGGTCAAGGCAGAAGAAAACTGATTTGTTGTTGATGTGCTTCTTGAAAGCAAGAGAGGAGTAAAAGGTTGGTTTTTAAAAAAATAATACTTCTCCAAGGCTGACGGTGGTATTTCACAAATTTGATTTTTTTGGACAATAATCATGATTTCAGGTGAGCCTTTTTCAAGTTGAGAAATGTTCTTACAGCCAAGATCTATGCTTGAAACCAAGCAATGTAAGACAATGCAATAGTAATATACCATGTAATGCAATACAATATAGTGAAACATGATTAAATTCAGTGCATACAGTGTGATGCAATACTATGATTATGATAATATTGTGCAGAGATACACACAGCACAAAAATAGTCTGACTGTTTTCTGCACAGACACTGCTTTAGTATTGAATTACAGTCTGCTGTAACAGGTGTATACAGTATGTCAGCATGTGTGTTATTACTGTGAAAACAAACAGTGTTCAGGTCTGTTAGGTTATGCTGCAACAGGTCAGTGTCATATTTCCAAGCAGTTTTTAAAGCCTGCATTCCTCCCTCACCTTTAAACTCCTCTTCTCCTACTCATCTCTTAAGGTGCGGGTGGCTGTCTTCACACACACACACACACACACACACACACACACACACACACACACACACACACACACACACACACACACACACACACACACACACACACATGCGCACACACACACTTTGATCTTAAGTGTGGTGTTCAATTGATGGGAATTTCCCCTTGTATTGCTGTAGGAGGATCCCCTTCATTTACTCCCAAAAAGAGAAAAAAACCTTCTATTTCTTCTTCCTCCAACTCTTCTGAAGCTTCTTAAGGGCTGCCCTTTGGGGTTGGAAGCCTTGCACACTCCCCCTCCTCTTCCCTGCTACCCTTTTTTCCCTCCTTTCCTCCTCCTCTACCTTCTCCTCCTCTTCCAGCCACACTCAATCCTCCCGTTGTTCGTCGCCCTGTGATCCCATCACAACCAGGCCAACGAGCATTTTCCATAGGTCTCCTATAAGGTCTTGGTGTCACACATCAAACAAATCCTGCATGCACTTTCATAACATGTTCACTGTGTTGACGACAAGAGCTTATAGAAAGAAAGAGAGCTGACAAGTCTGAATGAGGGTCCTTGTCTGTCTGCTCCATCTTTCAAGTGATCGGCAAAAATGAAGAGGGAAAAAAAATTAATAACTGAGGTTTCATTGAAAGAGAGAAGGAAGGGGAACAGCTCAGGTCTAACTTGTCTGCAAATTAGCATAGTGAAGCTTTGACAGAATTTTCCGTTGTAAAAACAAATGATGGCCTTGAAATGGGGAAGCACCTCCTTCTGCCAAGCCCTCCACCCCTCTCCTTCCCTCGGGGAGGAAAGTTCGAATTTTCTGCTCTCATTTCAGACTTTCCTCACACTGAAATGGGGACTGGATGATACAGAAGGAAGAAACAAATTAGATTTCTATAAAAATAAAGCCCCTTTCAAAATGGTGCACACTCCAGCTGCGCTAGCGTCCTTTTTTTTTCAAGTTAATTAGATAAAAGTTCATAGAACAAAGACAGTAATTGTGCATGGAAACATTTGGGAAATGCAAACCCTCATATTTGGATTAAATTGATATCCTGTCGAACATCTCGCCAAGCACTTCCAGAGCAAGACTGCGGGTTAAGATAAGGTGACAGGCTTGTGGTTAGAGAGACTGTTGTGTAACTGAAATGTCACAGGTGCAATCTCTGCAGCAGCCATACAGAGCCAAACTGTCCTGATAAAGACACTATGCATTCATCTGCAAGGTGGTAAAACTTCATTTCAAAGGCGTGAATAGATTTGCATTCGTTGAAATTGGCTGCTAATTGCAGTTAAGTTAATTTCCTCTCCTTATTCTTCACAAAAACGAAATATAAAATCAGAGGGAAAAAAGACTGCAGGCTCAGAGATCTGAAATAACTCAGAACTTTCCTGCACCTGTGTTTCCCATCTCTCCAGCAGTTAACCTTTTGAGATGAACGACTTTCAGTGAAGCACAACCACAGCTCTTTCCAGACGGGGTTATTTTCCTGACACGAGGGCAAACAGACAAAAACGAACTCGGACTCAAGCTCTTAATTTTGGAACAAAGCGTCATAAGTAAAAAAGAAAAGAGAAAAAGCAAGCTGGTGTGAATGATGAGCACACGCGTGCACACGTCAGCCGCTCAAAAAAACAGCATATGCCAGACGCAAATACACATATCACTCATGCTCGAAGGAAAGCCACTTCCCTAAATGTACCATCTTGGGAAGTTTTGGTGGTTTTCTGTGTAAATTTGCACACTTGTGGTTTTGTAGAGCTGCTAAGAAAATGCGTCAGCAGAGGAGGAATACTTCACCTCTTAGGACAAGCTCATCCATTCACACACAGACCATGTTGAGTATGTGTGTGCATGTGTATGTGGGCCACTGTACAGTCATGGATTTTTTATCTTAACGCTTTGAATGTAGACTCAGAAAAAAAGCTGGTAAAGTAGGTTGTCAAAAAATATACTGAACAATCTGAGACTTGACTCCCTGAAGACATAACTCAAATAAACAGCTCCACACTTGGAGAACAGCAAAGGAAAAAGTTTTAGTCATGTCTGAATTTTGACGGGGGATGTGGAACGTTAAGGAGTAACTGATCAGAGGAGGGGTCTAGAAAGTAGAGACTAAGGAGACTGGATATGCAGAGCTTTAGAAACCATATAATCTTTGGGTCATTTCATTCATATGTTGCATTGAAAGGACAGCGTCTAAACTGTGTAGGATTAAAATAGTTGACACAGTTTTGTTAAATTAATGTATCATTTCATACCTGACAGATCTGCATCTTGATTTGCAATTTTCCTGTGAACACTGAAGGAATTGAGAATGTGCTGTGATGTGTCTTAAATAACTTTATATCTGCAAAAATCCCACTAACCCTCCCAACATCCCGTGTCGGTTGTGGCCACAGTTAGCGACTAATCCTTCTGTTTTTAAGTGATCCCCTGACTCTTTATTTGCACCCAACCACCAAGGTTCACAATCTAATGTAAAATATGCATCAATCTACTAGATCTACTGGCACAAATTTTAATTCACATATTCATGTTCCCTACAGGATGACTTTTGTGATCCACTGTCTTTATTATTTTTGTTAAATACTTTGGTTTATGACCAGTTTCCTGCAAAACTAATGACATTTCTATCAGCCTCAGCTTTATTTTGTGTATAGTGCCTTTTAGCTAAATGTCAGCATGCTAACCTATTGAATATCAGCATGTTATCAACAGAGTTTATCTTAAAGCTCTGTTGTTTTGTATGTAGTGTGTAACAGTGAATATATGTGATTTGCTATATTGTGATATGTATCAATACTGGACAAATACCTCTATGAATATCATGATGATTACAAGCATTATGTCCAGCACAATATGCATGTATCTCCAACACTTGTGTATTTTAAATAAAATCCACTGAGTAAGTCTTTCATATCACCAAACTCAGGGAACTCTTACAATTCCTGGAAGGAAGTCGGGAGAGAGAAAAAAAAGTGTCAAAACTGGAAAATGGGCAGGTGAGGGGTTTAATGAAAGATGTACAAAGAGAGCGACAGAGGGATGGAGGAAGGAATGAGAGAAAGAAAGAAAGAAAGAAAGAAAGAAAGAAAGAAAGAAAGAAAGAAAGAAAGAAAGAAAGAAAGAAAGAAAGAAAGACTGAGGGAGAAAATGACTGTGAAGTAGAACTATTTCTGGAATGCACCTTCTCTTAAAGTCTAACCAGGCAACACACACACACAAACACACACACACACACACACACACACACACACGCACGCACACGCACACACACACACACACACACACACACACACACACACACACACACACACACACACACAACCTAACCCATTTCTACAATATATAATAAGGTAATAGGGGGCATTAGGTTTCCACTTCTCTTTCTCCACAAACACTATCTGATTTAGGGGACTTCCTGCTTTTTCTCCCCTCCCTACTCTCTTCATTCTTTGATATTAATACTTCACAGTGCGTGCTGCTTCATGTGTGTGTACTCATGCCAAACAACCATTTACACCTTTTAAATGTGATCCTGCAGTAAGGTGAGTCTGTTTGTGTTTGTGTGTGTAACTCTATGAATGTGTTTGTGTGTATATTTCTGTTTTTTCTCATTCAGATCACAATTTATTTGAAATGCTGTTCATATTGTTTTGTGTATAATGTTATGATTTATATTTATAGTTTTAACATGGAAATAAAAACAAACTCAGTAACTGAGAAGGAGGAGAGATGAGTAAGAAAGCAGGGATGTACAGGAATGAGAGTGGTGTTTTCTAGTTGGATGTGTTTGAGCGTGTTTTTGATGATAGATGTTGGATTGACTTCCATTCCCCACCGTCGCTGTCACATCCACTGTCCTCACCGTTTCCTGTTTACATGAAACGACTTCCTCTGAACTTCGGCGAGACACCAAACATCCACAGGCTCGTCTTCTCTTGCTCTCTCTCTCAAGATAAATCCATAAACAGTGCCAGAAGTATAGAAGATTGTCCTTCTGAAGAAATTGATCAATGGTAGGAAGTAATAGCAGGAAGTTGAAAGTTGAAGCAGCACATTTTCTTTCATCTTTCTCCCTTTCAAGGCGGTTTAGTGCATGATACGTGTAAACACACACCTACAAACTCAAACACACACACACGCCGTCCTCAGAGCTGACTTAAGTCCTTCCATGCAGGTGTGTGTTAATCTTCTAAATCCGATAATAAGGGCCATCTTGATCTTCATACGATATCCACGTAGATCAATGGAGCAGCTGTATGGTGTGTGTACGTGTTAATGGACAGGTACACAAACACAAACACACAAATACACACATACACACACACACACACACACACACACAAATGACATACTGTACATAAATGATATCTGCTACATTTATTGCAGTGAGAGACGTGAGGCTATTGTTTTCCCATTTTTATTTAATTGTTGGCTGATTTGGTGCTATTATGTTCCAATTTAATTGAGCTAAAACACATGTGCAGAGTTCTGGTAATTAAACACTCATTTGTACTATTGAGATGTTACTATTTCCCACACACTTGGCAGCAAGTCTTTGTTGAATTTGGCAGTTTTCCTTCTGCTCAAACCAGTCCATCTTCCTTTTCCTATTGATTTCTAATTAGACTGCGATTAATGTTTTTTTGTTTAACCACTGACTTGTTGGAAGTGATGTTTTAACTATTTTCTACAGTACAAAGTGTAACATTTCTGTTTATTAGAAGTCAACTAAAAGATGCAATTTGATGCAAATTCGCCTGAGGTGGCAAAGACTCTTCTGAAAAGTTTCAACTTGAGCAAACAGATTGCATGAATCTTGGGGCTTCGTGAATCTGCAGAGACAAGAAGAAAAAGGAAAAAGACTGGAGGGAAATAACAGATCTGAATGCATTTAGTGGCTGAGCTGAGAACAAATACATAGACACACTCCCAAAGAACAATCGGTGTGTCTGTTGTTAGTACAGCTTAAAGCTAATAACACAGTTGGTACTTTTGCTGTTTCGCTTTTTGTTCTAAGTCACCATGATGGTCTTATTTATACTTTTTTTGCCATTTTTCTACTGTTATTTCTCACTAATTGCTGAGAACATGGCAACACAGGACAGTAAAGGAATAAACAGGGAAGAAATAAAAGCAGCTCGATGACCAAACAGGCTTTGAGCAAGTCTCTTTGGTCTAATAGCGCCTGCATAAAATGAACGAACAAATCCAAAGTGCTGATTCATTTGCCACGATACATACTGGGTATGCACTGGTATGTACTGCCTCCAGGAAGTAGGCATTTACTCGCACTATAAAGTCCAAAACTAACAAAAGCCCTCGCTACATTGTTTTATATGTCACCAGACAAGCTGGCAGCGATAAAAATAGAAGCATTTCAATCAAGAGAGACAAGTGAATAAGGTTAATTGTTTATTGTGCAGATAATATTAAGAATTAGTCTTGTCAAAAGTTTATCGTGCATAGAGTCTGCAGGGAGAGGGGAGAGAGGTTGTAATCGAGGGACCAGTCCTGAGCAGCAGCAAGATAAACTCCCCCCAATGGAGTCCAGACGCTGGTGGTGGCTAATTAGGTTGTTGAAGTGATGAAGTGATGGAAGCAAAGACTGGTGGTGGTGGTGGTGGTGGTAGGGGCCACATAATGGCAGCATGAAAGCACCAAAGCAGAGAGGGTGACCAACATATTTTTAAAAAAAACAGCCACACAGTGAGAGGCTGACAATGGAGGTGTGTCACCGTGCTATTGGATAAACGTGACCAGCTGATGTGAACAGCTGATAGCTCAGTTGACAGATAATGACAGCAAAGGAAATTATGAGTGAGCATGCGTGAGAGACGTGAAAGGCATTGGAAATAAAACTACAGGCTTAAGCATGCAAAGATAGTTTTTCTGACTGAACTTTCACTATAGCTCCATTACAAAAAAACTTACTTGAACACTGTGTGACAATGTTTAGCTGCTTCAAGAAGTGCAGGTTTATCCCTCCAGTATATCTGTAACTGTATGTACTTGTCTCACTGCTGTGCCAAGACCGTCCAGTATACTATAAACCTGTAAACTAGACTCAACTCAACCGCTGATACTGATACCAGCTCTCATACAGACTTGCTGCACTCGACACGTCCCGTACATGCTGATTTGCTGCCCATATGCCAAAGAATACCAAACACCACCTGAGGCGACTTGTACCAGAGAGCAATGCCCAAAAAGTGAAAACTCAAAATACTCAATACATTTAGAAGTCAGGACTTGAGTTTATTGAGTCAACTCAAATGCCACTTTTTTTGGAGGTAAAACAGTGAGTGCATGGCCAGGAAACTATGTCACTGTACAATTATGAAGTACAATGTGTAATACTATTGTTTGATTCATTTTTTAGTGCTTTGTTTTTCTTTTAAAACATCCACATGTTTTCTTATCTTCCTCGCTCGTCTGTTTCAGTTGTGCCTTGTTACTTTCCAATGGTTGACAAATACTCGTGGCTTTTTCCAGAAAAAATTCCACTTCTGACACCAAGTTGACATGTTCTTAATATAACCATAAACATGAGGTCCATCGTAACTAAACTTTACTGAAGAACTTACCACCAATTAATCCCTGTCAACCATGTACATTTGACGACATGATATCATTATGCTATGTGTCACTTTATCATAACACAGTGGGTCATGATGTGTGAATTACATCCATACTGCATAAATCTGCATGTCATGATTGCCTGGTGTCACTGTTCTGTGCCAGTACATTATTATTTTTGTAGTGAGGTTGAAAGTAAAGGTGTGGAGGTCAGGGTGTTGGGTGTAGTGAGTCCAGTTTTCATGCAGAAGACCAAAGTTCAGTTACTTTGTATTACCCATGATCTAACCCCCATGTTAAGCAAGTCTTTTGGTTGCCATATCTACCTTAACATAATATACTTATTTCCAATAAAAACAATCTTTCCCTTATCTTACTCATAACGTAGCTGGTATGAGAATTTTAAAAATGTTGGCATCAGATGTCAGAAAACATTGAATGTAATACAGGGTCTTGCAGAATTGTACAATACTGATGTTCTTGTCTGGGGAAGACTTGGATTGTTACAATTCAGTTTGGGTAATAATATTTTTTATTTTTTATACATTTTCTATACTTTAAAATCGGCATATTCATATTCTTTTAAATTGTGTTGTTTCCAGATCTCAGCAATTAACTTAGGTGAGTATAATGGCATTATTACTGATAGAAAATAACCTAAAAAAAGATCCAGTTATATGAAGTCATACTTCACCTATAAGAGTTGTGATAGTATTGTTTTATGATTAAAGACTCAAACTCACACAGCTCAGTTTTTTCAACATTGGATCTTAATGGAATTCTTGCAAATTATGATGACCTTAGAGGAAATTGCATTTTCATAGGTGCATTTTTAATGTGAATATTTCATGCCTCAGTGGAAATAATTGAAAAAACATAGGCAAGGTGAAAAACAGCCTGTACTGATTGTGCATTTATCACCATAATTTCCAGTGTTAATGGCGTATAATAAAGTAGCAAGGACATGTTTACCCGCAAGACAGTTAATATCTGACTTTAGTGTAGACACACACAAACACACTGTGTCTGTCTGACACACACACATACATCTTAAAATAGTCTTTTTTCAGTAGATGGATGAGGCAAATGATCCTAAATACACACACACACACACACACACACACACACACACACACACACACACACACACACACACACACACACACACACACACACAAATACAGACACAAATGTTTAATGGTCCATTGTAGGTTATGGAAAAGACTATTCCAATATAACAGATGGGGGGGAATTTGCAGCACTGAGACAATGGAAGAAAAGAAGGGATTCAAATGCCGTGACATCACTAATTAAACCCCCGAGAAGTGTGTGAACGTGTGAAAGAAGTAGGGAAGGAGGAGGAGGGAAGGTGGAGGAGGAGTGGAGTGCTGGGAAAAAGATGGTGAAAATGAGTGACATCATAAGTCTAGCCAGATAATTTGATAATTCCTTTAATTGGATTATAGTGGTTTAGATTTCTAGAAGAAACATGACTGGTTGTTGAGTTAAGACACAAGATATATGGATGAACTGAGGAGGGAAGAATAGAAAAATGGATTGACTGAGGATAAAAAAAAGGGAACGGGAGGATGAAGGCATGACAGGAGAGTAGACAGAAGACAGGATGACAGGACAAGAGAGAGGAGAGGGGAGATGTAGAGATAAAAAGGAGGAAAGGTAGAAAGGGAGTGAAGAAAAATCTGTCAAAGGGAACAAAGGCTGGGAAGAAAGAAGAAGCGAGTGATGAGGAATGACAGAAGGCAGATGGGGCAAGGAAAGAAGCAGCAAAGAATGTAATGAGGATGAAAGAAGGAAAAGAAAAACTGAAGGGATGGAAGGAGAAAGGAATGAGGGAAGGAGGAAAGGAAGAAATGACAAAAGAGGACAAGGAAAGTGGATGGTAGGGGGTATGCAGACGGCAAGCAGGGAGCAGTGAGGAGGACTCAGGTAAACAGAAAAGAGAAAAAAGAGAGGAAAAGCGGAACAATGGGGACAAAAAGAGAAAGAGATGGAGTAAAAAGGGGAAAATCCAATCCAATAAACCACAGTTAAGAAAGTAACGCCGCAGGTCTTTCATCAATGGTTTGGAGGAGTGTGTAAAAGTGTGTATGTAGCTCTGTAGCTGCATGCCTGAAGTGACGCGTGTGTGTATGTGTCTGGTCGCAGCCCGAGGGTATGACTGACTGAATGACTAATTGTGCCGTCTGCTCACCATAACACACACACACACACACACACACTGAGATTACGCAATCATCATCAAGATAATCTCCTCGCCCGTTTTTTCCCCCGTTTTTTCTCCACCCCCCCTTCCCAGAGGATGAATATCGACACGTCTAGATTACTCTCCCGTCTGGAAATCCTTCACTCTGCTGCTTACCTAATCCCTGACCTCTGCTTACATTACTCCATCCATGCATCCAACCCTCCATTCCCATGCTTACCCAGCACGGAGTAACTAATCCGACACTTCTTGGAAAATTCCCATTTCTCCTGCCATCACTGAGCTGTTTTGATTTAAACTACATTACAAGAGATTTTGTAATGTTTTAATGTTTTAAACCTGCCCTCACCTACATGTTTTCTGATGAAGTTGAATGTTTGGGTCAACAGCGGGTCATTTTGCACCAAATGCTCACAAAGTAGGCCTACATTTGTGCTAGCCTTCCATGGTTCAGGGTTCACTTTGGTTACCTTTTTTTTTACTAATGGAAAACTGTCTTAACTTAACTTTTGAGGGGGTGAATCGTGGATGTGTGATGGGAACGAAATAGTGGACTCAAGGATGGCACCTATTCATATTAATGATATTGCTTGCTGGGCACATTAGCCCTCATAGTTTCCGCTTGGCACATTAACATTATTTTTTATTAGGATATATCCCTTTTTCTGGGCTCTGTTAAATGGCGCTTTTCCACTACACAGTTCCAGCACGACTCACCTCGACTCGGCTCACCTCGACTCGGTACGGTTCCAGAACAGACCTTTTCCATTACAAAAAAGTACCTACTCAACGTGGGCGGGGTCGTCATAGCACAGCTCCGAGAAACTGCCGTGACTTCGTTTTATACGCGACACAAAACACATAAACAATGGAGGACATTGAGGCAGTGGTGTACTTTCTGCTGTATGTGGCTTTTTGTCACACACAAAGCAAGAAAATTGAGCCGTATGGCTGGACCGCTGTTGCCGGTATTTAAAAATGCCGGGTTTGATTCTTGTGTGGGACGGCTCATGACTCTTCCAGCGACAACTCTTCTGACCAATCAGTGGACGGCAGTCTGGTGACGTCACATTTAGTATCGGCTTGGCTCGCTTGGAACCTCACCAGAGCAGGTACTAAAAAAAGTACCAGGTACCAGATTCTATCCCTAGTGGAAACGCAAAAAAACCGAGGCGAGTCGAGTCGTGCTGGAACTGTGTGGTGGAAAAGCGCCAAAAGTTTTATAAATATAAGATTAATGATTGACCTTGTTTCCACTTTGCGATGATCTTGATCTTTATCATCACGTCATGATCTGAGACAGGACGGTTGTATGTGAAGCCAATTATGTTCATACAGTTTGGTCATCTGGCCGAACCAATCATGCATTTGAAATTGAAACTATGTAGAAATCTTGTTGAATTTACTGTATCTGAAAACCACAACTACATATGCTTTGTTATGACTGTTGACAACAGAGTTACATAAGTGTAATCCACATTAAGAATACAATTAAGAAATGGAGCTTAGCATCAGAGAGAAAGAAAGAAAGAAAGAATGCAAGAAAGAAAGAAAAGAAGAAAGAGGATATACTGTCCTTAATCTGTTGTAATGTTGTAACTGGTATATGTTGAAATTACCTACTCTTGCTGTGGTCTTACGTCTTATCATAATATTCTGATGTACTTTGATGTTTCATGATTCTGTTTGCTGTTGCGACAGCCTAATTCCCTTATGGGAATCATTAAAGTTTCGTCTTACATCTTAATGCCATAAATAAAGGCTTTACGGGAAGTTCATGTAGTTTTCTGCGGTGGCCAGAGTCAGTGCGGTGACTCTGTTTGATGTAAAGCAAGAATCTTATTATCATTCCTCACATAAACAGATATAGGCACAAAAAAAAAGTAATATCCGTTTGCTAGTCATTCCTGGGGCTAGAGGAACAGTGTGATCTGTGGCACACTCACATGCACACACACACACACACGCACACACACACACACACACACACACACACACACACACACAAAGAGAGAGAGAGAAAGAACTGGACCATATCCCGTAAATCAAGGATTTACCCCTTCCTCCCCACCTGCTTCCTTCCACCTACAAAGCTGTTTATTTGTTCTTCTTTCTTTCTTTTATTGTTCTCACCAAATATTATTAAATGATAGCTGTGTTTGACATAAGCATTTCTACCCACTAAAAATATGGACATATAGCCACTATGATGTCACCCACTGGTTTGTGGACTTCTTCTTTGATTTCTGCCATAAGTAACCATATTTGGACGAGGTGGTGGTAATTTAATTCTCTCACAAAATGTTTTATGTACATTGTCTTGTAAATTTGACTTTTTTTAATTGAAAAAAATATTTTTTTAAAGAAGTTTGTGATGTATTTTTGCTGATGAGTCATCCAGGAGTGTTTCACATCCTTGCAACTTATGAAAATACTTGAAGTCACTTTCTCAAGGGATTAAATGACTAGGAAAACGTGGGCGACTTACACATCCCTGGCTACACTTTACCAACAACTTAATGAAATAGTTAGATAATGTGGTCATGTTAAACAATGGTGTTAGAAATTCTTTACACAAATTGTGATTTAGCCTCAGAAAACCTTTTAAGTTTATCTGGAGCACACATCTCTATTACAATTAAGTGCAAATAACTGCACTTTTATGAGCACAGTTTATATAATGAACACATTCACATAATACGGAAATACTTTTGCTATTAAATGACTTTCTAGATTAAGAGCAGATAAAACACACACATGCTCAGACAAATAAAGAGAAATCTCAGCTGACATATGATTTAGTCTTATCTTTTATGTGGCATGTCAGTAATGCGTGTGTTTGTGTGTGTGTGTGTGTGTGTGTGTGTGTGTGTGTGTGTGTGTGTGTGTGTGTGTGTGTGTGTGTGTGTGTGTGTGTGTGTGTGTGTGTGTGTGTGTGTGTGTGTGTGTGCGTGTGTGTGTGTGTGTGTGTCTTTTGTGCAGAGGTGTTCCGGATGAAAATGGAGTGTCAGCCACAGTTCAGGTAGCAATGAAACACGGTGCAACAAGTGAAAATCAAAACACAGACAGCTGTTCCCATACACAGACTGGAGCGTTTTACTGTGGAAGAGTTAGCACAGACAAATACAAAGTTAAAAGGAACCCTGATGATGACGGATCTGAAAAGGTGACAGACAGGGCAGGACAAGAAAGTGAAAAGAAGAAAGACAGTACATAGTCAATCCTGAATTTTCAAACTGGTTTCACAAAAAGGAATATTCATCATTGCTAATTGTACAGTAAAATAGCTGTAAACACGCAAAGTCACTCTCTTGCTCATTATGCCCTTTAAATGGGAACTTCCCATTTCATCATCATTTTGGTGACTAATGGTTGCAAACATTTTTGGAATTGATCCAGTATTGAGCAAGAATGCTTCAGCTGGCAGCTGTAAAATGCGTCAGCTGCACCCATCGAAGTACATCCACTAAAAGTGCTCATGTTTGCCACATATAAGCGTCTGACAATGAAAGTAAACACAGGAACTAGCTGCCTGTAGCAGCATTATGGCTAACTTTTTTATTTTTCTTTACAATCCAACCACAGTGAAAGTCAGCTTCATGCATGTAGATAAACATGTGGGTGACTTATATACTGTAATTCCTCACAGTTACATGTTGAAATCACCATTTACTCTTTAGTGAACTATCATCATTTTGCACCATTACTAACACTAATGCTATATCTGTCTTTACACATCAAACAAATGTGAAGCATGGTATAAATGCTATGAAGACTACATTTTTCATTCAATGTTTTCAGTTTTGAGGGCCTTAAATAGTGCATAAGTTACACATTTACTACTCAGACACTAAAATAATATGACATATGTGAAATGTTATGTGCTAGCCAGCAAATAGTCCTGGTATGCATGAAGTAACCTGTGGGTGTTTATGTTTCTGGCAGCAGAGAGGGTGTTAACATTAACGTAGCATTAAGCATTTATTTTTAATGATTCATGAATCATTCTGTTAATGATTTAATTAAATGCATTTAAAACACAAGACAGTTTTTGATGGTAAATGAATGTTCACTGCCTGTTGTCTCTGAGAGTATGAGATGATCACACTTGTGCATGTAGAATAGAATATAATGTCTTTATTGTCATTGTACAGAGCACAACGAAATTGAGATGCAGTCCTTAAAACACTTCTAAAAAAAGCCATTATTTACTGCAGTTTAGTACATGTATGGCTTTAGCATAAAAGCTGTTTTTTAATCTGTTGGTGTGTACTTTCAATGCCTGAAGGATTTGCCTTAGGGCAGCAGTTCAAAGAGCAATTGTCCTGGGTCCCACAGAAGCAGTAGAAAACGATGAGAACGAGTGCTCATGTGCCCAAAACATGATCTCTGCCTCCCAATGACTCACTGTTGAATGCATTCTTTTAAAAACATTACACGATTTAGAAAAAAATACAATTTCTATCAAATCAATGTATTTAAAACTTTTGCAAAGCCTCCAGTACATCACAGTGTGTTTCAGAGATGCGTAACACTGAATCAAAACACAACAATCTGTGTCGGTCTCTGTTTATGCAGGATTCAGTGGAGCACTGGTGAATACATGAAGTTGATTGTCCCATTGAGTAACTTCAATAAGAAATGAACCACAAAATAAAGGCATGAAAGATAAAAGAGGGATCAGAGAAAAGAGAGACAGTCAAATGGTTTTAGCAGCAGGAAAACATGTGTCTAATGTCTGCAGGTCATGGAAAAATCAAACTCTCGCCGAGGTCATGACCCGGGCAAACATGAACGTCTGAAGCTTGCCTCACACTCTACATCTGGGGGATTTGTTCTCATAAATCTCCTCCTCTCATACCCTCTGACACACACTCACTCTCACACACTCCCTCCATCCATCGTGGCCTTTCATGTATCAATGGATCCATTGATAGGCTTGCGTGAGTCTCTCTGGGTGGATCCTGTTTTCTGGGTTCAGCCCTACTTCAGACATCCTCATCCTAAGTTTTCACATGCACACATTCAAATACACACATGCACATAACATGGATACAAAAAATAATTAGTCTGTCATTATAAATTAAGAAATTTCATTTTCCTATTGTGGTATTTTTAAGCATTTAGGTGATATGGCGTTACTCCTAATGCCAGACACACCTGTACAATAAACAACCCTGAGAGTTAAAATCCTATTGCTGTAATTACACTTTAGAGCCATTTTTAAATAAATGAGGGTGGCCATTGTTTTAGGGGTGAAGAAACAGTAAGGATTTAATGTTAAGTTATATAATTCGGAGATTAGTAAGACTACTTTTCCAAAAGGCATTGGGCTCTATTAGTAAGTTCACTCTCAGCTAATTGCCCACAAATTAGAACTTAATGAAGAATAATGAGTTAATTATTTAATAGAGGCCGTCTATAAACAGATAAAAGCATTGTTGCTGTATTATCCTTTTACAGACAGGAGGTGGGCAAAGCTCCAGACATGAGCTCAGAGGGAGACTCTGTTCGGTGCGGTGAGGAGGTGAGGAGTGAAGATTTGTGGTGTCTGCAGCACCCAGGTGGGGATACAAATGCATGCATGGTTTTGTAAATGTGTATACCATCATACTTGTACTCATATGCTGAGAAACACACCCAATCACATTTATGCATGCACACACTTGCACATGTCTATTCATCCACCAACAAATACTTAAACACAAATAACCGGCACATACAAAAGAACAGCTGTTGATAGTTTGAGAAGCAGACTTGCAACTGAAAGGATGCTGGTTCAAATCCCTTAACAAGTTAAATAAGTGGAGGGAAAAGTGACCTCCACTTGCTGAAAGACTCTGCTGCTATTGAGCAAGGCACCAAATCCTGCAGCTGCCCATCAGCTGATAGCAGAAGGCTGTGGTTTTACCAGGCAGATTCCAAGAATGTAAGTTATCTTTTCCCTCGGGTCATGACTATAAAACAGAAAAATCTTCCCTTAGTCAGCTTGTCTGGTTTAAATGAAGTACACATCATGTCACATTTTCCCTTTAATTTTCTAAACTTGCCTCTTTATTACCCACTGCTCCCTGTGCGGATATGTCTAAATCATCGTCTGTGTGTACGTCTATTGACACGTCTGTATCCATCGTTACACACTGGACAGCCCTCATATCATTTACAGACTATAACAGCTTTATTATGATGCAACCCTGGCACACAGCATGTCATTATCTGCTATGATTCATAAAGTTCCCCCCACTGAAATGTTAAATTAAGGCGATAAGATGTGACTTTCACCTTTCAATGTTTACAAGGAAGTGATTTGAGTCCCCAAACATAACCTTAGAAAAGTTGGTCATGCACTATTGGCTACAAGGTTGTAGAGAAAACAAAATGTCAGATTGAGATAATAATCCAGCCCTCCAAAAACCCATATCTGTCTGTAAATAATGACCTACTGGAGTTGCATGTCACCTCAGTTTAAAAATAAGAAAATCAGGAAGCTCCGCAGTTCAAATCAGATTAAAAAATTTGGTAAGTTAAATGTCAGATTTGCAATTTTTCAGGTCTGTCCTAGAACAATAGGCAGGTGCCCAAATAAACATTGGCAAATCTAATCACTTGTCTTGTTCATACTGGCCATTAAAAGATCCCCTCATAATGCACTTACAATGTAAGTAACAGGAGACAAAGTCCACAGTCCTCCTGCTGTACAAAAATGCATGTCAAAGTTTATTTAAAGCTAATATGAGACTAAATTATTCAAATCAATTCAATAGCTTACAAAGTTACAGTCTTTTTAGTTTCAAATGTTTTTTGATTATTCCTGAACAGGAAAAGACTGACCATTGAAACACAAAGAGAAATTTTGTTAGTAAAAAGAATGTATAACTATGGACTGTATCCACTTACAGGTTAATAACTATATATATAAACTTTTAAAGACATCTCTTCTCGAAATGATGACTGTGGTTTTTGTGGAGATCTTTGGAGAGGATCATCTACTGGTCAGTAAGAACAGGAGGAATGATTACTGTGATCAAAATGTGTTTCAATTAAAAAAAAAAAACTATAAACCCATCCTTTAAACCAAAACGTATGATTTTATTACTATTATTAGGTTTAGTAAAACTTAACATTGACATTGATGCTAAAATTAATTTAATGATTAAGCTTTTCTATTCTTGACAGTGTAGGTTGAGGATGTGGTGGCCGCTAAAAGAAGACTTGACACCCACTCACTTGAAAAATAACACTCTTGCATTATGTGGTTAATTACTCTCACAGTCAATGGCTGTGGAATAACAATGCAATAACCTGCCCTCGCCTACCGGCCAACTCATCCTCAGGACAATCTGAGGAAGTGGAGATGATGTTGTTTGACGGTGGTGGACCGAAACGAAAAACAACACAGCTCTCCTTTTAAGGAGTCTTTCCGCTGGCTGCCTGAAACTGTCTGTGGACCACCTGTGATGTCACCGATAAAGAATTCGCCACAGGCGAGACTGCAGGGAAGCTTTGGTTAATAAGTGACAATATGTGACAGCAACTTACTGGCCTTACTGCGGCACATACAAAAACACACATGCACACACTGTCTGCTTTTGTATATCAGTCTGTCTGTGAGACATAAAACCACATAACTATGTGTAATGTCTGATATTTTATGTCAGAATCTGTCTGTACCTCTGCCCACACATACGCTCACTTAGGAGAATGTTAAATACACTTAAATGTATTCCCTGCAGCCTTACACTTACCTAATCTTAAACAATAAAGCTTGTGATATCCTAGATTTTTTTTCTTGCTAATGAATCTCACATAACAGTAATGTGTTATTCTATCTCTCAGTGCTTTCTGACTTTCCCACCCTAAATGTGGCTACAAGCCTGAAGCCAGGTGGTTCCTACTGAAGATACAAATCTTTAAAAACAGACCACAGACGTATAGTTTCATTTTTAAGAAAGAGTTAACGATTTCCTAAAACTGTTGTGTATTATAGTTTTGGGCAAAGTGCTTTTGACTCTTTTCAGGACTTGTTGCACTAGCAAGTAATTGCCACAGCAGGGTGGTGTATGATTGATTTGAAATAAACTATAGTGTCCGTGATCATGGTAATGAAAGAACATGTCAGTGTGAGTCACTGATGTGTTTTTCAGTAGTTTAGACAACAATAGAGGTTCATGACACAGTGGAATAATTTATAAGAGGCTTTGGTTCCACAGAAAATAACTGTCATTATTAGTCATGTTGCTTTTGGTCTTTTTATGAGAGTATTTGGTGACCATGTGCACCTAATAGTTGGTGAGTCCCTCAACGAATGTATGTTTCCACAGGATGACAACAAAGGTATGTGGTGTCTATGGCAATGCAGCTTGCCACAGGTGCACGTCTCCTCCGAACCGCAGCCCTCACTCTTACAGACATCTGTGACTCACCTTGATGACATCACTGCAATGAGCTCAGTGTCCTGCTGGACTGAGAGAGGATTAAACCTGTGGTATGCTGCTGTCACACTGGTCTCAGAGTAGCTTAAGATTGACCCCACGGGGCCACACTGTGTGGCTCAACAGATTAAAATGTGTGCTGTGCTGTTGGTGATGTCATAAAGTTGAGCTCTGCTTGTGACCTATATTGTGCATCATCTTACTTTCTTTGCTTTTCACCTACATTTGCTTTTCAGTAAAAGTGTGTGAATAAATGTTTAAAAAAATATACATCTTTGATATGAATAGATTTGGGATGAAGAGAGGGTTGTAAAAAATGAAAAATCGCACTTTTATACAATTACAGCAACGTCCCAATTTAGAAATAGTGAACAAAATGTTGCCAACACTTTTAATGGGGACTATTTCTTTATTCAAGAGTAAAAGCAGGGACATAAATAGTCATTAAATGTAGTGAGAAAATGATTTATTTTATGTAATTTGGGCGAACCAACCCTTTAAGTATACTGTGTTGTATAAATGTGAGTTGGCTGTTATGGAGGAAAATCCATCCTGTTTATGCACATTCCAAAAACTACAAAGGTCATACGTTGTCATCTTCCTCTCAGGAAAACAGACTTGATGCTGGAAATGCCCCTAAAGCTTTCTCATGAAAGTCTGGACAGTTCTTTAGAAAATAAAACAAAGTTATCGGTTACCATGGCAAATGTATCAACAATTAATTGTACGTTTCTTCATTGACCTCATTAGGGAAACTCCAATGACGCTTCACGGTCATTATCAAATCATAAAAGCTCTCATCATAGGAAATGTATGTTGTTTTTTCAAAAGAGGCACAAGGTGAACAGGAAAAAAATACTGCTATGATATCAGTTAATCGTCTTTTTCTGTTTTTGTTCCCATAGATTTATATTGTCAAAGTACTGACCTCTTGACTTCCTCTGATAATAACCAATAAGGGAAAATGATTGTTAAGCACAACTTTGCAGGTGGAGTGGTTTGTGTTGGCCTCTTCATTTTAAAAGATCAAGTGACAAAAAGTTTTTAAAAAGTTCTCAACTCTTAATCTTATCTCCTGGTAGATTCATCATAAAGTGAGAGTGGGCTCAGTTGTGGCTTCTTGCTCACAAACATTCCAGCAGGACGGCATGATTGTTACACCATAAACACTCAGGTGGTAACCGTAGATGTCTGGACCCCATCCCAGATTTAACCAGCTAAATTTAAGCTTATCACCAGACTTGCACCATAAAATATTTAGTGAATGTGACCTAGAATAAATGAAGCGAAGCCAGATCAGGCAGACAGTGAGGTTGAGTGCTTCACTTACACGACATACTCTATGCAGTGCAACATATCCAACGCACCCCTTTGCAATAAGTCTGTCTAAGAGGTCACTGCTTTGCTCTTTTGTGCTACTACACTACTGCAAATATTTACTGCTACCACTGCCGGTGCTCATAAAGCATTTTTAAAATCTCACTTCCTCCTTTCAATCAACTTTAGGTTATGTTCCTGTTCCAATACATTCCTTACCACACACACGTTTGAGTAAGCGGTTTGTTAAAGTGAGTTACATTCCATGTAATGCTGTTTCCCCACAGTGTAATGCATAAAGGAAATAGAGGAGCTTCCTGCAAAAACATTAATTCAAAATAGATCCAAGAAAGTCACGTGAAGCCAAAAAAACAAGTGTTCAATCTTCTGGAAAAGCATCTTGCTTTCTCTTTGTGAGGGTTAATTGGCAAGAAAGGATTAACATTGACGCACACATTGCATCACTTCCCAGTAGTACAAAGTGGGCAAACTGGTTTAAGCTATAAATGCTGAATGTGGCATTATTTGATGCTATACTTGTCTCTGTCTCTTCACAATGACTATATAATGTACATAGATAGATAGATAGATAGATAGATAGATAGATAGATAGATAGATAGATAGATAGATAGATAGATAGATAGATAGATAGATAGATAGATAGATGGATAGATGGATAGATGGATAGATGGATAGATGGATAGATAGATAGATAGATAGATAGATAGATAGATAGATAGATAGATAGATAGATAGATAGATAGATAGATAGATAGATAGATAGATAGATAGATAGATAGATAGATAGATAGACAGATAGATAGATAGATAGATAGATAGATAGATAGATAGATAGATAGATAGATAGATGGATAGATGGATAGATATATAGATAGATAGATAGATAGATAGATAGATAGATAGATAGATAGATAGATAGATAGATAGATAGATAGATATAGATAGATAGATAGATAGATAGATAGATAGATGGATAGATGGATAGATGGATAGATGGATAGATAGATAGATAGATAGATAGATAGATAGATAGATAGATAGATAGATAGATAGATAGATAGATAGATAGATAGATAGATAGATAGATAGAAGAAGAAGAATAGTCTTTATTGTCATTGTACATGTACAATGCAATTGAAAGCAATCCTTATTGGTGCCATAAGTTAAAGTCTAAAAAGTGCTAATAAAAGAGAGCATAACTATATATAAAAAGTAAATAAATATTTAGTACTAAAGTAAAAGGAAGGTGAAACACATAAAACACACACACAAGACTAAGATAGATAGACGATAGAAGTAAATGTAGATGATTTGTTCAAATATATGTATAAATTCATGTTGAATGCCACACACATGAGCTGGCTGAATGAATGTCCCCGTTCAGCAACAACACCTATAAATCCAGGTATCGGACTTTTAAAAAGAAAAAAAAAAGTTGTGTAAATAATTCAACATTGCATAATGTGAAGTGTATGTACACACCTGCAGTACAGTGTATGCATACAGTGGTTGATTTAGAGCTGTCTAGGCGTTGATAATAGCTGGTGACTAAGAGAGAGTGTGTGTGTGTGTACGTCTGTGAGTGTGGACAGTGTGTGTCACCGTCTGTGGGTAACCATGTCTGTTTAAAGAGTTCACTCTCTCTTGCCCTCCTTCTCCCTCCTTTTTCTGTGTGTTACTCTCCTCCAAACAGCCCCCCACGTACACACACATTTCACTCTCACTCTATTTTTGATCACATTCCAACTCAGTGACTTCAGGCCAGAAATGGGAAAGCCTTTGTGTGTGCGTGTGTGTGTGCGTGTGTGTGTGTGTGTGTGTGTGTGTGTGTGTGTGTGTGTGTGTGTGTGTGTGTGTGTGTGTGTGTGTGTGTGTGTGTGTGTGTGTGTGTGTGCGCGTGCCCATGACGTCAGCTGTTTGTTTGTGTACTGTGGTTGTGTCTGGGGCACCAGCTTGGTAGATAAGCAGGGTGGGAGTCTGCGTGTGTGTGAGTGTGAGTGTGTGTGTTGCGGGTGTTAAACTGAAGAGAGGAGGGAAATGCCAGACATGAAAGAGTGCAAAAAAAAAATTCTGTTGAAAGTCATGGAATTGGCCTCAGGAGTGATGCGCTTGTCAACTTTATAGACTCCTCATTGTTGAGCAACTGATGATTGAGTGTATTCCTATTTCTCTGTCCCCTTCTCCCTCACCCCAGCCGGAGGAAACTGCTGCATAATGATAACAGACTCGGAGACAATGGGTTCAACAGGCGTAAATACACACACATACATGCACAATACATACACACACATTATGCCGGTGAGGCTCGGAGGTCAGGGGTTCTGCCTGTGCTGCTGATAGTCTCCAGACCTTCTGAAATTATTTATCAAATATGGAAGAATCCGGACATACCAGCTGCATTTCTGAGCTCTTTTTTCCCCTAAAATGACCCATTGGAAAAAAAGAATTATCCCTCTCCCTCCCTCCCCCCCCTTGCCTGGACCTTGTCTGCCCAGTGATAAGGTCAGATTGGGTTTATTTTGGGCTGCTTGCAATCCTACAAAGAGTAAGTCTTGAGGGTTTCTTTTAAAAGCATTTTGTTGTGTTTTGGGGGGGTTGATCCCTCACATGTGGTGAACAGACTGAGACAACACTTCTAAAACCTGCCTTCTTTGTCTGAGAGCTTTGACGTTGACTGGTAGCTTTACCTGTATATATATGTGTGTGTGTCCATTTGCAATTATTATTACTCATCAACTTGTGGACCTCTACTAACCTATATATTTCAACTGTATAAATGACATGGCTAATTTTCCAGATTCTCTTCCAAAGATTTTCCAGAAGTCATACATCCAGCAGACACAGACATTCACAGCAATACTTACAGCTACTTGCCAGATGCTGATATATGCTTATGAGTCATAACCATATATCAGCATGGTTATGAAGTTACGTTAAGCTATAGCTATGTTCATAAGTCATGATCATAGCCATAGATATCAGACAAGAGAGGTAAATAATGTGCACTGATACAAGGATTTAAGGTTTAATATAAAAGGGAGTCATGGATCATGATGAATAAGCAGTACAGAGGTTTTCATCCCAAAAAGTTGTATGTCCATCTCTCCTCATGCTCATCTGCCATGTTAATCATAATCTAAAAGGTCACATCAATAACTGAGGCAGTAAGTCATTTGTTATCATTGTATTATTCCTGTTCTCGTTGTTATTTATAATTATTTCTTATTGAAGTGAATGAAGGGTCTGGGCACAAAACATACAACCTTTCAACATAGTTATCGTTCCATCTACAAATTAAATTATACAAATTGAATCTGCTTAAATTGCCCATCCACAAAGTTATGTACAATCACATTCAGTTGTTATCACAGATATTACATTATCCTCCTCACCCAACCAACACTTTACACAGACCCCTAAACCCTTAGATACACACACACACACACACACACACACACACACACACACACACACACACACACACACACACACACACACACACACACACACACACACACACACACATATATATACCAGCAATGACACACTCACACACACATGCAAACACAGACACTCAAAAGCAGATATGCACATATACACTCAACGTTTTATCTGGCATGAAATTATGGGATTAGATATTTCACATGCT
Source organism: Scomber scombrus (assembly GCF_963691925.1). NCBI lineage: Eukaryota > Metazoa > Chordata > Actinopteri > Scombriformes > Scombridae > Scomber > Scomber scombrus. Next base: position 29,794,522 of record NC_084971.1, read on the forward strand.
CGATATTACACTAGGAAAGAGCTGAGCACACAAAGTTAATATCACCATATCACTGCTATATTCGTATTGTTTGCATCACTTCTTCATCCACCCTTATCCGTGTTTGTTTCCATATTTGTTTTGTTTGTTTGTTTTTTGGTAGCAGCCCAATTTCTCTTACCTCCAGGTATCACCATCTGTAAAAGGCTTGGGAGGGTTTTTCTCTCTGAAATGGAGCAATTCTGTGATGTCCGAAAGTTTTTGACTGTGGATATAATAAAACCTCTGCTGAATCTTTGGAGAGCAACATCATTTTTTAAATCCTGGGTGTCTGAGCAGCTTTAGTGTTACAGGCAATCCTGCAGGATTTGCTGACTTGGTTGAGAGTTTTGGGTTAAGCGTGTCATCCATTTATTCACCTTTCATCCTGTAATTTGGATAATAATAGAATTTCAAGTCTCAAATTTCACAGAAAAGTATTTAGAGTTATGATTTTACCTAGAAGCTAAATTGCCAATTAAATGGTGCTTGGGGATCTTTAAACTGTGTGATGGGCCTTTTCAGCTGTCCGGTTTGTTATTCATGGACAGGTGGCTCCACCTTGTGTCAGCAGGCTTGAATAGCAGTTGAGAGGAATAACCCAAATGTTCACCACTTGGGGCGCACCGTGTTTCATTATTGTCAGATGTACCGAGGAACGAGACCGGAAACAGGTTAAAAGTGTCCAACATCACATCTGTGATCGTGTACAAAAAACAACTATTTCCTGGTTAAAAAAATGTTAGTCCTAAAAAAATAATATTTTAATCATTTAAACTAGAGAGGCATATTTTGTGAGAAAACTCATTAGGTCTACATTGTCTTCCTGTTGTAATAATAATAATAATAATAATAATTATAATAATAATAATTTAAATATATGTGGACATATTGTGTACTTTATGTATGATTGAGCAAAAGAGAGAGTGTGTGTGGGTCAGTGTGTTATAATCATGTATATGGTGTGTAGCCTATGCAATTGTGTATGTGTGCTGTAAACCATGCAATAATATTTTGGGATAATAAAAAATGACTCTTGCAAGAATAACCTTGAGCTAAAGAGACACGAGTAAATAAACATAAATAAAAATCATAATCGTAATAATATGATTAATTAAATATTCACCAATAATAAGAACAACATAAATAAAAAGAGTCAGAATCAATAAGAATAAGATACCACCTAAACCAGTAAAAACAATTAATAAGAAAAAAAAAGAAAAAAACTACTTTCTGTCCAACTGCAACAGCACATTTTTTGGTGCTGTTGCTGGTGTTACGCCGTATTTGGTGATCCATCAGAATGTGTGACCTGCAGTGCTGAAAAAGGCACTCACATCCTAAAAAGTGTCAGTACCACAATGTAAAAATACCTAATTTCAAGTAAAAAGGGGTAAAAAATATTGCATTTACAATCATACTTAAGTAAAAGTATACAAGTATTACCAGCTAAAATGACTTAAAGAGCTACAGTAGGTTATAAGCAGCCTACTAATTGTACAGAAAATCAGGCTGTATCTGCGTATGCATTGACTCATCAGTATTAATGATGTACTTCAATTTTATTCAAGCTATCAGATGATTTTACTTAAATAGGCTAAAGGATGCGGGTACTTCCAACACTGCAGGTCACATAATCTCCAAATATAGGCCAAACACCAGCATTGGTACAAAACTAAGTTCGGCATTGCTGTTGGACAGAAAGTAGTTTTTTTTTTTATTATTTATTGTTTTTTAAAATTGATTTAGGAAGTATCTCATTTTTTTCATACTCCTTCCAGGGACTGCAGGTCACAGAATTTAACGGGTCACCAAATACGGCGTAACACTCGTATTGGTACAAAACAAGCAAATTCTGCATTGCTGTTGGACAGAAAGTAATTATTATTATTTATTTATTGTTTTTTTTAAATTGATTTAGGTTGGGGCGTAATTTCCACTGGGGACAGAGGGAACTAGTCCCCACCCAAGCCAACCCCCACTTTTCAAAATCCCTATCTCTAAAGTTATCTACATATGAAAAAAACAAAAACAAAACAGTGCAATCTACCTTTATTGAATTTTCACAATTCTGAAACTGTGTTTTAAAGAGATTTTGACCTCTCTGAGATAATCCAGTCCAGATTTTACCAGTCTAGATAGGTGGTACTAGCCAGAATATATCATTATGACCGATTTGACTTCATTATTTCCTGGATTTTGTATCACCATAATCCCTAAATATATGTATAGTTAAAATACATAAAATGGGATTTAAATCGAAACCATTTTTAATGGTGGAGGACCCCCCCTAAACCCCTTGTTTTTTGTTGTAACACCCTTGGATTTAGGGAGTAGTTTTATCTTATTCTCCTTCCAACGGTGCAGGTCACAGAATCTAACGGGTCACCAAATGTACCGTAACACCGGAAGTCCTCACCACGTATTGTGACGCTAGCTTGACGCTGCTGCTGTCAGCGTCTCTGTGCCGACGGAGCTGTCACAGCAGCAAAGCGTCTCTCTGTCTCGCTTCCTCAGCTCCACACAGCGATGCCTCCCACCACCAACACCAGCTGCTACATACTTTTTACTTAAGGGGTAAACACATACATTGTTTTTTTAGTCGTTGTGAACCAGAGAGAGTTTGCGAAAGAGCTGAACATAGAGTGGAGATGTTTGTTTAAAGTGTGTAGGAGGAGGATCTGCTATCATTGACGGAGTTTGACAGATAACCCTCCCCGGCTGCAGCTCGGTCGGACCGCTGTGTTGTTTTGTTTTTTGCTCAGTGTCGAAAGACCTCACACTAAATACCGAGGTAAGTGGAAAGACTCATGCATGCACCATTTTTGTGAGCTTTTAGCAACTTTTAGCCACAATTTTGTGTGTGTGTGTTTCTGTCGCCACCGTTAACTATTTGCTTAAATTAACGTTATCTTACATTTTAAAACATGCACACATGCTTAAATTAGTATAGGCTGCTAAAATAAAGCATGTTACACTGCTTTTACTAACTTAATATAGGCTTTAGTGTATTTTAGTATTTTGCAAAGCTGCTACTTTATACATATTGTATTAACTATTTGTTTAAAGTAACATTATCTTACATTTTAAAACAGTACACACATGGTTACTGCTTATATAAACTTAATATAGGCTTTAACATTAGGGTATTGAGTGCATTTTACTATATATGTTTGCAAAGCTGGTTTAGCTGCAGCTACTTTTTACATATTTTATTAAAGTATCCCTAAAGTTGTTTATGTATAAGGAAAACAGACGCAGGTATTGAGTATTAGGAGCAGTATTCAACAAGTTTATGGTGGAATATGTTTTATTTTTGCTGTATTTTAACGCTATGCTAACTATATGTCTCAACATGCTGTGTCATTATGCTTCACTATCAGGTGTGACTGCCTCTTAGCCAACTAGTTTTGCACTGCTGTTTCATGCTATAACTTCTTAAAAAATAGGTTAAACTGAACAAAGGACTGTTTGCTGTGCACATTTTGACAATATAGGTCATTTGGGGGAGTGTTAATGACATCCAGGGACTACCTGGGGGTTATTGAAGGGCCTGAAGTAAAGCTAAACTAAAAGATGAGGTTAACTATTTTCAATTTTCAGGCTCCCCACTGTTGCATTGACCTGTGGTTGAACGTTATTTCACAAGAATTGTGTTTGTACTTGCCTACATTTTACCACCTGTCAGATTAGATGGATGTTGGTGGCATGGAGATAGTTATGCATAAGGTTTTGTGATAATGCAGTGTTGTTTATTGTGTTATTAATTGAGCCATATCATAATGAGAGGAGTTGATCTGAGTTGAATTTATCGGTGAGTTTATAGTGGAACTGGACGACATTCAATACAGCACACTAATAAAAACTACCATATTAATTACACATTAAAATACACAAAATCATTTCAACAAATACTCAAACAACTTTGTGTCAAGGATCACACAGTAAAACAATAAAGTCCAAGACTTGCTTTGTAGTCTTTGAAATAATGATGCAGGATGCAGTTAGCACAATTAATACTTATATATTATCATCATTGTCGTCATCATCTGCAAAATAACGTATAAAACTAATTAAACGTAAAGACAGTTCAGGGAGGCCATATGATAACAAGACTGACATTATATCGATATAATATATGATATTTTATAGATGCCGTCTTAGATTTTGAATATTGTGATATTGTGATATGGTGAAGTGTCTTTTCCTGCTTTTAAAGGCTGCATTACAGTAAAGATGTAATTTTCTGAGCTTAACAGGCTCTTCTATAATCTGCTTTTATCCGTTTAGTCTTTATTTCCACTTTACTGATGATTATTTATCAGGTATTTGGTCAAAAGTATTGTGATATTTGATTCTGCCCATATCGCCCAGCCCTACTAACAGCTCATGTGCAGTGATGATTAGAGCTAATTGCTAAGTTCAGCGTGCTAATATGCTCAAAATGACAATGCTAACATGCTGATGTTAAGCAAATGTAATATTTACCATGTTGACTATGTTAGTTTAGCATGTTAATGGAGCTGCAACATTGAGACTGTGTGCGAAATTGCTCTGTTATTCACTCATTCACTCCTCCCTTTATATTAAACACTAAATAGTTCTCTCAATAGTGAGATTTCAGACAATGGTCATTTTGTGTCATCACCATCAGCTGTAGAGTCACATGACGGTCTTTAAAATGTGGATGCATGGTGGGATTGTTAGCAGAAAGTAGTAAACATGACAAGGACGCTACTTTTATAGTTTTATTGCGGAACATGTGAGGGCTCTGATGTTATATAGTGGACATATTTACACACTCAGCAGCATTCAGACACTCAATTAAAATGTCAGAGGGTGAATGTAGAAGCACTATAAAGAAGGTAGGGAGTGATTTCGGACACAGAATCAGTTCATATATCGATTAGTTGTCAGAAAATGAATTGCCAGCTACCAAAATTATCTGGTTTCAGATTCTTAAATGTGAATATTTCATGGTACCTTTAGCCCTCTATGGGGCTGGGTATCGTTTACAAAATGATGATAACAGTACCAATCCAAGTACCTTTAAAATGATACTGATACCAACTGAGTACTCCACATCTAAATGATTACATTTTTACACAAATTCATTTTAAAAGTCTTCAGATTATTAATATTTATTAATCGAAGAACGCTTGCATTGATTGGCTGTGAGGGAGTCCGTACAAATAGTCATATTTTCTATCTCTGGGTGCAAAAAGGATCGATTACAGGTATCATTTGACGGGAGATGTTTCGATACTACTCGGCATCGATACCTTAAAAAGGTACCGAGTACCAATACCCAACCCTAAATGCTAGCAGTGTAATCTGCCACTGTTACCACATGTGTTGTTGCCTCAGGTATTGTATTACCTACTGTTGCTGATACTACTAAGATAAGGTAAGATAAGATATTCCTTTATTAGTACCATAATGAAGATATTTACAGTGTTACAGTAGCAATTGGATAAAAATAGAAAAACAGTAAAGAACAATAAACAATAAGTAAATACACAAACAATAAAACAATAGTGGTAAAAAATATATTTAAAAAATACTAACATTATGTCAATAGTAATATTACGTAAGTGTTGTGAGAATGATAATATACCTGAGTCTGATAGTAAAACTGCATTTGTTGGTTGTTAAAAAAAAAAAACCCAACACTGTCAAAACAATCTTTAGTTGCAGCCTTTTATGTTAGGATTCTACAATGTTTTATGAAAGCTGATTAGAATATGATTACTTTTGCAGCCAATTGGTCAAAAGCAAAGTATTGGACAACAATAATTTAATAACCTGATGATAGTACTAGATATAGCTGGGTAACGATACTAAGTAGTATCGAAACCCGTCAAACGATACCTGCAATCGATCTGTTTTGTACCCAGAGCTAGAAAATACAACTATTCATATGGACTTGCTCACAACCAATCAATGCCTGTTACACTGAATAAAAGCAAGAGCACAAAATGTGTAATGGGTATCGAATGAAGTACTCAAATGGTATCAGTATCACTCTAAGGGTACTTGGATTGGTACTGGTATCATAATTTGTTTAATGATACCCAGCCCTAGTGCTAGAAGTCAGTAGGATTCATACAGTGGGAACAATAAATCACTGTAGGAAATTTCATGTCAATCTATTCATGAGATTTTTTATTCTGGATCAAACTGGTGGACTGACCGACCAAAACACACTGTCATCTCTAGAGCCACACCAAAAGCAACATGATTTAACCCTCACATACTGTTCATATTCTGACTCATAATTAGGTTTTTACTCATAGATTCTCCCTTTGTCATTAATAAATGTCTGATTAATCCTTAATGAAGCTGTAAGAGAGCAAGCACAGTGTTTATCTATGGAAAGAAGACACTCACTATCACTGTTTTATGGTCAAAGGGGGAACCTTTTATAGAATATGAAGAATACAACATGTTTGAATGGTGATTTTTGAATTTTAACAGGTTAAATTTGGACATTCACATATACAGAAATGTGTATCAGCTGCACAAAAATAAAGATGTTTTGGTATATTCAGGGTCACATTAGGAAAAGTCCCCCTAAAAGAAATGTGTATAGGGTGTTTTTACAGCTCTCAAATGTAAAAATGGGTTATATTTGACCCTTAACAGTATGTAAGGGTTAAGACGACTGATATAAAAGAGGGCAGTGACTCAGAGTTTTTGTTAGCCTGAGGCCTCTTAGCCGTGGAGCTCCTTGCCCGAGGATATACCGACATCTGCAGCTGTACTGTACATCAATGACAGAGAGAAAGAGGAAGAGAGAGTGAAAGCATCTGGTTCACATTGATATAAACAGACCTTATTAGGTAGCTAAATGTCTGTATAGTAACTGTTTCATCCTCTACTTTAAAAGAGCTCGGGGGTTATTTGTTTTAAACTAATGCAGCACACTCATGACTCATCCGCTCTGTATGCCTGAGTCACATTTCACCCTCCTAAAGTTAGCCACAACTTCATACTTTTTGGTTTTGATGGAGACTAATTTTCTGCATTCCTCTTCTTTGCCCACTCTTGTTTTACTTCCTCTCCCTCTCTCAGCCCCGATCCTTCCTGCACTTTTTTTTTTTGCGTTCCCTTCTTTTTCTTGCTTTTCCATGCATTTAGAAACCGAAACTTAAATTCCATCGTTTTGCTTTTAGAGAAACCACACACATCCCCCCACCCCCCCGTATCATCTGTCGTCCTCTCTTTTGTCAGTCCGTCCTTTTGTACACCGTTCTTTCTTTCATCCTTTCACCTTTCTCTCTACCCTTCCACTGCTTTTGTCCCAATCTGCTCTAGCCCATTCTCCCTTTTTTTCACACATTACCTCACTGCTCTTATGCTTTGTCTTTGTCCTGTTAGAGTCAGTTGTCACTGTACTGGACCAGTAGCAGCACCCCGCCCCTCCCTGCCCCACTATTGGGTAAACACCAAAAAAACAAAAACCCAGAGACATGATATAGTTGAAATTGCATCTAAGACATCTAAGGCTGTTTATAGTTATTATACATATATCATTGTTTCCTCAGTCTGACCCTCTAGGGGCGGGTCTGGCTCCCCTGGAAGAACATTTTAATACATTTTTGCATCATTCCGGTGCACTCTGAGAGGCAAATTAAGAGGTTATGTAATTCTGTAAAAAAATAAAATAAATAGATAAAAAATTGTGCTCTTAACAATTTAGTGCTTTAGTAATTTAACTGCTGGTTGTATAGGTATAAATGGCGATGACCCATTCACAAAACACGGGGAAGAACTTTAACCGGTTAATAAATGTTCCAAAAAAGACTAATGCTCATATTTCAGCTCTGAAACAAAGAAAGCGAATTACACTAGAAAGTGATTACTAGTTCATTACTGAGGAACATATAAAAAACTGTTGGATTTTGACATTGTTCAGTAAATATCTCTTTCTACGTTGTTTCATGTTCGTGTTGCGTTTCCTCAAATAACTAAACTACAAATTAGCGGCAAAAATTTGACTATGGTTGGCTTCCACAATCTGTATAATGCTGTATTATTTGTTACCTGTCTGGCACTCGATAGATCAAATAGGGCCCTTGAACTAAAATGAGTTTGACACTCCTGATGTAAGGATGTGAAATACCAAAATACATGACTGAGATGAGTCACTGCTGTTCAGGAGACAGTTTCACTCTCAAGTTTTGCTTCTCATTCAACTTCCTGTTGGGCAAAACGGTGACAATACCTGGCACGCACAGTTTGATTTAAGGCAGATATTCTTAAATCAGTCCTTTGTTAAGATAACGGTTGCTAAGATAGGTGTATATATCTCCATGGGAATCATTTCAAGTGTAGCTTTACTGTCACATGGTTTAAATGTGATTTTAAAAAGGATCAGTGCACCTTTTGTCTCCTGCTACACATGATTCCCACAGGAATATTTAAAGGTTTTCTCTCTTTATACTGGGAGGAGAAGGGGGATGTTCCTGTCTCACTCAGATTCGCTTAGTCATGACTTTACAGACGACAGCCGTGGAGGTTTCATAGCTCAAGTACCCATAAGGTAAAGCACAAAGGAGCAATGTGAAACAGGCTTTTCTCTACAGACCTTTAGTGTTGAAATAAGGCTCTTAAATCTCGCTAAACATTTTGAAATCTGGGCTAAATTCTACTAAATGAAAGAGCGATTGTGTAATGTAATTTGGGTTCAGAGCGAGTGAATAGGATGAGTAGGAAGAGACAAAAGAGGAAGTGGGATGCACATAAACATTTCTACAGTATTTCAGTGGGATTAATTGTCCAGGAAAGAGAAAAAAAAGATGAGGAATAGCTTTATGCAGTGGGTGTCCTCAGCTCCAATAAGGAGGGGGGTTGGTATGTTCGGGAGAAGAGAGGGAGGGAGGGGGGGAGAAAAAAAGAGCTGAGCTAGGCTGAACCAAGACGGCATTTAAAGTATGAAGGGAGGATTTGAGGGAATTATTGTGCAAACTGCTCCCTTCTCTATGCTCTCGGCTAAAGCCTCCGGATACATGACAAGGACAAAAATAAATAAATTAAAAAAGGCTAATTGTGTGAAAGAGCGACAGCTACAGAGGGAGGAGGCCGGCGTTGCTATGGTGTCAAAATATTTGTGACCCTAGTTGCTGTTTGCTTGTTTTTGTGTTTATGATAGGATCGGAAAAATGTGGGGGTTTTTAAAGCTTGTTGTAATTTTAGAAAAAACACATTTTTGTTCAGTGGTTTTAAAAAGCTAAATTTGAGATGTGAGGTTTAATAAAAAAATAAAAAAATAAATAATACATTTTAATTTTAAGGCACTTTACATTTTAAGAAAATCTAAAAGTGCTACAAGGTAAAAGCATCAATATTATAACCTTTATTTATTCAGGGGAAATACACTGAGAGCAATGCTCACTTTTCCAGGAACGCCCTGATTACATTCACACCTGGAAGCTGCCCAGTACAACCAGTAAAACCCAGATCCACTGGAGCAGGTGGGGGTTAAGGGCCTTTCTCAAGGGCACCTCAGTGGTGGTAATTAAGGGAGGGAGAAGTGCTGCATCGTCACTTTTCCACATCAAGATTCATCCTGCCGGTCGGGGGTCAAAAGCTTGCTCCTCTAACCTTTACAACACAACTGCCCCTAAATATATAATGTAAAAGACACATTTAAAAAACAACAACATAAAACATAAAAACAAGAGACTGAAAGCAGCAACCAGCGAGGTTCATTGTCTTCTTTGTCTCTGATGGAAGTTTTAAACATGTTATTTGCCACATTTCTGCAGCCACGTCCTATTTTAAGCTTTATTTAATCAAACAAACCAAGAAGATGTTTTAAAAAGTGAATAAGTTATATGTGTAGTTAATTAACTCTTTAATATTAGCTTCTAGTAATGCTGCTGGTTGAGTCATTTGAGCTAATGCTATCACTTCCTGTATGTGTGTTAGAGGATGATATACAAAAAGAAAAAAAAAGAAAGAACTAATTTACATAAAACAGACACAAGGCTTTACATAAATACACGTTCACACTTCACCGTATGGTTTATCTTCCTTATTTACAGTAAACGGATGAGGCCTGTCTCCGTGGTAACCATAGCAACGTGCTGCTGCTATTAGGCGTAGTCATGTGTGATGCTGTTTTTTGTCTGTTCACCGTGCACACCGACACAGCTCGGTGATATTTTATTTAATCTTATTTTCTCATTTTAGTCCGTCAACTAAACAAAATCTCCTCACTTAGTTTATTCAGTTATGTTTCACATGTTTACCTTGAACGCCACTAATTATATTAATGCTGTTTTTAAAAAGACTCAACGCCCTTTTCTGAGGTCTGGAGGTCTCTCTCTCTCTGTCTCTGCGTGTGTCTGTGTGCTTTCAAACTGACTTCCTGTCTCTATCTTTTTTGGTACGCGCGGCCGCAGCTTCCTATTCTGTCACCTTTCTGCTGCGACTTCAGACGACGCTGCAAACTAGTTCCTGCTCCTCTGTCACCATACTGTTAGACTACTGTTAACAGAGGGCGTATTCTGACATTTACGAGGTTATTTCCCTGCTGAAACTGAACACAGTAGGCTGCAGAACCTACTTTAAAAAGTTTGAAAACTGGATCCCGGAGCAAAATCTAAAGGTTGGTTGATTTTCTGATGATGACGACGAGTAGAGACTAAAGCAGAGGTGGTAAAACACACCCAGTACAGCAGACAGATTTATGATGTTAACTTTTAATAGTTTAAGATGTTAAAAATGTTTCTAACTCTTCCAATGAGTGATGAGTTTATGCATTGTGCATCAAACTACTATAAAAGCAAAAAGCACGATGGACCAAAAGTTGAAATAGCCTAAACAACCTGTCAGTGCAATATTGTACATTCCACCACATAGAGTAAAGCAGAAAATAGCTTTGTTTACTGTCAGTTTTACCACAGAGTCGGAAAGTGTATATCTCACTTTGACATAAACTAGAAATGCAGTTTCAGTGCTACGATCAAGTGAAATCATTCAGGAGTTGACTTTTAATACTTTAAGATGTGAATGTGACGTTAAATATAAAGGAAAACTAATCTAATCAGTGGCATTCAACAGGAAATATACCATCTGATCCTCTGCTTACAGCCCTGTTGCTATAGTAATATGGATATAGGGATAAAATAAGGATGATAGTTTTATTTTCCATTACAAGAATATATGAAAGACTTATGATGTTGACTTTTAATAGTTTAACATGTTAAAAATGTTTCTAACTCTTCCAATGAGTGATGAGTTCTGGTGTTTTCACTGATTTCACAACTTTCGAGCCAAAACTTTAAGCTCAAGTGCATCAAACTACTATAAAAAATAACCTGTTTCCTTCACATGGACGTCAGATATAAAGGAAAACTACAGACCTGCATCTCTAGAGCCGTCATTTGTTTATAATTAGTGACATTTAAGCAAGAAAGTACAGCAGACAGACTTATGATGTTAACTTTTTTATAAGTTTAAGATGATAAAAATATATATATGTCATATGTTTTTTGGTTATTATGGAAAAGGTGAAACCTGCATTGTCTTCAGACTAATTGAAGTGGTGAAAGCAGCTCACACACTCAGACACCACATCATGCAGTAAAAGCCTGCGAGCTGCGGTTTCTGCTAATTATCTGCACTGTTAAGATCACATTCGTCGACCAATTAGACGGACGGCTCATGCCTTAAGGCGCCTTGTTACATAATCGTCGTCATGGCAGCGCCTTGGTGGGTACTTTCTAACAAAACTAGTACTACTTAGACATAGAGCGTCTCTCGGGTCTCGTTTTTTTCATTGCTTACTGTTAAAATGTGATGCTTGATTTATATTTTTCCTCAATTTAAGTGTGCTGGGTGAGTTCAGGTATGTGTCATATATGTGTTTTTAGTCACTCTTAGTATATTGTATTCATAGTATACTGTATATGCTATGAATGTGCTGCTCTGCTGTGCTCTTTAAGCTTCTTTTGTTTCAATATATTTGCTTGTTTTTGTTCTGTTTCTTTAACACATGACCTGTAAATGTGTGGAGTGTTTCAGCAGCAGGACTCACAGATTAGCCGGATTATAGACGGCCGAGATTAACCGTGAGAGCATCTGTCAAGAGATTTACAGCTCGTAATTATCACCACCTTCACTACATCAGCTCCCACCGCAGCTATTACTGCTAATTTACTTTTCAACATTACAAATGCTGCTACTGCTGTGACAACTGTGACCTGCCACAACTATTACAACTGCTGCTATTAATAAATACTCCAGCAGTAACTTCTTCATCTGTTACTGCAGCTGCTACTTTAACAATTTAGGATATTAAAGGTGCAGCTTTAACTAAACTTTTCGTCATAAGTACTGCTAGTAACGTTATCTACCACTTTTACTACATGTATTGTGACCTCAGGTACTGCATTACCTACTGCTGCTGCTACTAAGATCAGATAAGATAAGATAAGATGATCCTTTATGAGTCTCGCAATGGGGAAATTTGAATTGTTACAGCAGCAAGTGGATAAAAATAGAAAGAACATCAATAAAAAGAGATGAGATAAGATGCATCTTTATTGATCCCCCTTGGGAGAAATTCAAATTGAACCAGCAGTACAGTGGGAAAAAAGTAGCAGCGCAAGAGTGAAAGTTCGCTAAAATGGAATCAACAATAAATAAGACAAAAATATGATGAGATGAATAAAATACTATTTACAGTAAACTGGATCTTTGTATAAACAAATCTGCAATATATTAATGTGCAATATGCATATAAGTAAAGAACAATAAATAGTAAAAAATATAATAAAAGTCCATCACAGGGTTAACATAACATACAGAAAACCGTTCACAATCATTCACAACTACAGGTTATTTAGAGCAACCAATTAACCTAAACTGCATGTTTTTGATCATTACAGTACATTAAAGAGTGCGGTTCATCAGTCCAAGTCAGGAATGTGTGGTTAACTTGAATTACTATTATACATTTTTATCATCAATCTTGATTATTTTCTCGGTCAAATGATCAATTATTTTGTCCATAAAATCTCAGAAAGTAGTAAAAAAAATACCCTCAAATGTTTTGTTTTGTCCGTCAATATTCCCAAATCCCAAAATATGTAAAGAAGTCATCATTGTGTGTGACACAAAGAACTTAAAATCCTCATATTTCAGAAGCTGCAACTGGCACATTTTTGGCTTTTTTTTGGTTCAAATTTTTCGATATTCGATTATCAAAATCGTTGTCGATCGCCTAATCGTTGTAGCTTTAATTATTACTTTAACTTTAAACTATAAGTTATTACTATAACTAACTATAACTGCTGCTAACTTAAGCTGCTAAGTGCTTTGCTGCTATTACAACAGCTGTGTTGAAAACTGCTGCACCTTATATACTAAGTAAGAAAAGTTGAGTGGCACAATTTGTAGTCATAGAGTAAAGTATATTATATTATATTAACGATAAGTGTGTTTATGGGTAGGGAAAGAAACCTGAATATACAACTATTACACTTTAAGTATGGTTTAAAGGAGCAGTATGTTATATATTTACTGTAATGACTCATACAATGACCATAATATGTTATCAGAGATTAAGGAAATGTGATAAATTGGAATAACAGCTTCTGCGGCTATTAGTCATTTGAATTCCTTTGAAGTTTCGGGTGCAGAAAGTCTGTTTTTGGTGTTTTGCTTCCGCTGACTGCTCATTCAATCTGATCATGATGCTGGCACATAATTTGAACACATTACGTACCACCACCACCACTACGTAATGTGATATTAAGAGGTTGTGGTCATTTCACGTATTTCTGAGATCAGGTTGACACACAAACACAGAGCGTGCTGCAGCCATGGAAGCAAACAAACAAACCGGATCCACTGAGAAAGATTTCGTCCGACCTAAAACCCCGCGTGAGTTTTGAGTGTGGGGGACGAGGGGACGGGGGGAGACAATGTGACAGTTTGACTTGTACACTTCAACCCATAAAACTGATATAATTTAAAATGTGTAAACATGGGGCCGTACTGAACACCTCTGGCTGTCACGTACTGGTCAAAGGGATTATGTTACGTCTTTATTTGAGTATTGATGAACACAGTCTCAGTTATTGTCTCCGTCTCTCAGCCATGTCTCGTAGGAGTTCTCGCCTGGTGTCCGGTGGCTACTACAACTCAGATGAAGAATCGGACTCCAGTAGCGTGACGAACATATCGTACCGGGAAAACCCCGTCAAGTACGTAACTCTGTGTGTGTGTCTGTGTCTCATTGACTTGAAAAATCTGTCACTTTTCTGTATCCTTCGCCTTTTTTTGTCACCCTGTTTACCTCTTTCTTTTGTTTTGTTATTTTTAGAGTTTTCAAGAAGAAGGCAGGAACCCGAAAGTCAGGCTCCCGTACCTCCAGTAGAGCCAACAGCAATGATAGTTCACCCAGCATCGAGTCGCCTGTCACTGCAGGTCAGCACGATGCTAAAAAAAAAAAATGCAACATCCTGTCAGGAGGTTATAATAATAGCAACATTGAAACAATGTTAGCCGAAGCTGCTTGCGACTCCACTCGTCAACGGATGCTTCAGCTGGGTTTAAAAGGAGCGCTAACATTTCAGGCTCGCCCAAAAATTCCTAAAAAAGAGTTTAACGCTGTAATTCCACAAATGATTACTAAATAGTTCTTTTCACATGTTTTTTTTAGCAATTATTTTCTATTGCTTAGTTGGTAGAGTTTTTTATCAGGGCCTTGATGAAGCAAAACAGCCTTTTCCAGCTTCTCAGATATAAGAACCTCCAGTATTTTATGTTATTTATTGTTATAAATGGAATATATATGACTTTTTGTCTTTTGATTGAAGAAAACAATTTGAAGGTGTTGCCTTCGGCTACGGGAAATTGTGACGGCCATTTCAACAGTCAATTGAAAAGAGATATTAAGGGAGTCATTGATAATACAAATTATTATTTCAGCCTCTGGATTAGGATCGGGAATTTTGAGTTCACAAAAATGAATTAAAGTAAATGTAAATTGGGTCTGCTCTTCTGCCCTCTCAGGTCCGGGTCTTTCTCCCTTGGCCAGCCAGACGCAGTCAACCCCGAGGACCGTATCCTACGTCTCTCCAGTGGTCACCCCTCGCCCCGCCGTGACTCCATCATCATCATCCCGGAGTCAGACACCCACTCACTGCCCGTCGGTACCTCCAGAGAAGAGCTACTACGCTGGGCTCTGCAGCTCCAGCAGGCCCGGATTACACCTCAGACCCAACCACAAGGAGCTGAATCAGAACAGCATAGACAGTTCGGGGTACTCGTCATCTGAGGGCAATTACAAGAATCCCACCACCCCCACCAGTACTGCCAGTAAGATCAGCAGTAACAGTGCGGCTCCCAGTAATGGATACAAAACCAGAATCAGAAGTGCCTTCTTTAATCTGACGGGTGAGTGCTGGACTGTGTGTGTGTGTGTGTGTGTGTGTGTGTGTGTGTGTGTGTGTGTGTGTGTGTGTGTGTGTGTGTGTGTGTGTGTGTGTGTGTGTGTGTGTGTGTGTGTGTGTGTGTGTGTGTGACTTTACAATAATCTATCGTTTCCTATGTCTTATGCAGACTCAACCTCACTGATGGTCGCTGCAGCACAGTCAAAAATAACAAATCTGACAGCTTCAGGTATGAAAATTTGCACTTAAATGAACTTGCTTGTGCTTGTTTTACTAGCATTGTTAAGTATATGTCCACATTTCCACGTGTGCATGTACACGTACGGCTCTCACATACCAGTAGATTTGTGTTCTCACGGTCGTTGCATGTGATTCGACTTCAGTTTACCAAAATCCCTGCAAATGAACTTTTTTCTTCTCTTTTCCTGCAGCTAGTAATCCGTCGTTCAGAAAGCACGTGAAGAAGGCTTGTGGCCTTTTACTCCTCCTCCTCCTCATAATTCTCTGTAAGTGACACAAACATTTCACTAATTCAAGTTTGCACGTTCCCATGACAAGTGTCTCAGACACATTTTAGAGACACCTTATCATTTCATGGTCAGGCTACACCTTAAAATGCGTCACTATAATCAAAGTGTTTTTCTAAGAGCACCATTCCTCCTCTTCTCCTCCAGGTGTTTGGTTCCTCCTTCCATTGTTGACCTCTTTCATCTCCCGCATGGCTGTCACAAAGAGCCAATCACAGACAAAACCTGTTGCCCCTGCCACTATCCCTCCTCCTCGACCCAACATCGTACCTCCTACACCTGCGGTGGTACGGCTCAACTACACACAATCTGCATCGCACTAGCTATTTATCTGCAGGATGTAGTTTTCATGATCTAATCCACATTTGGGACTTCAATGCAGACTTGAAACATTGTAAAAGCATCTCTCACACTGAAAACACAGCAGAATAAGTAGTGCACAGGGAATCGGCATCAAAAATAACTAAATTAAATTAAACTAAAAGTAGAAAGTGTTCATCCACTTATTTTGGAATAGGTTTCAGCCTAGGCAGACACTCCTTCAGCTGGTCATGTGAAGGATTTTAGAGAGCCACAAATACATGTCAAATGTAATAACTTCCTTCATAATATTCTGAGGCTTTCTCAGTACACATACTGTAAGCATAATGATTGTAAATGAGAGACTACAATAGGTGATAGTTCTACAAAAGGTTATGAAAGCCTGCTCTGAGTCAGAAATAAAAAAAGAAAACAGAAGCACTCCCTTAAGTCTAATACCAATTTACTTTGGGGTTTGCTGACATGAACATTTTGGGTCTTATTTGTCCCTCCAGGATCCAGCTGTTGTGTCCGCTGCTGTGGAAGCGAAGATGCAGGGTATTCTGGTAAGAGGCTAATTAGTTTATCTGCAATGTAGTGGAAAATATGAGAAAATCCTGTGATCTGTTGTTTTAGCTCCATCACTTTACTGACAAAAAGCCAGCAAAGAAGTGATGAAAGTAACTGGCTTGAATAGCACAAGTTGATCTACATTAAAATATTTTAATTATAACTACAGTATGTGTGTTTTTTGTAGGAGGAGCTGCAGCTGAAGCAGGAACACCTTCTCTCCCAGGTGAGAAACTATCTGTAATTCTCTTTAGTTGATGTTATTGTTATCTCCTCTCATTGCTTTCCATTCATAATTAACAAATTACCTCTGTGAGAAGTTCTGCATAGTGAGGTCAGGATGGATGATAGACTGCTAAAGGATACAAGCCGTCCTATAGTAACACCTAGTGGTGGAAATGGAGAACTGCAGTAAAACAAAGGATGATGATTAATTTGCCAAATATTCTACGATAACCACATGTGAGGGATGTTGATGAAATACAGAAGCAGGTTTAACTAGGAGAATGTAGGAAGTGTAAATCATTGCCAGCACCGAACAGTTCTCCAACTTGTTGTTACAGCCAAAGGCACTTTAACCTTAATTTAATGATTTTCACGGCCTTGTTAATCGTTGGATTTCTTCAGGTAGTCACCAAAATATTACAATAGGTCCTTGGTTCATGATAAAACTGTAATTCAATAGGAATCCATATATACAGTAGGACTTTTTTCAGATTGACACACCAATATTACTTTTATTTCTTGTGCACTTACTTATTATTCATTGGTCTTTATTCTTTTTATCGATGCTCTTTCTATTTTTGATATCCACTTTCTGTTGTAACACTAAATTTCCCCACTGTGGTACTAATAAAGGAATATCTTATCTTGAGTTCTTGCTGAGATATTGACAAACTAGATAATAAAATGGCAGCGTATCGTCAGTGGAGGAATAACTTCTTTCTTTTTTTGGGTCAAATATTTGCTTAAAACTTTTCCCTCTAACTTGAAGCCTCACCATTTCTTCCTTTCTCAGATGAAGCAGGGCATAGAGGTGGACATGCAGGGTATGAAAGCCAAGCTCGAGGCCGTGGGTTCGGACAGTCGGCTGCATCTGAACGAGGAGGTTGCTGGGCTACAGAGGCAGATAGCTGCTTTCCAGACAGAAAGCCATTCCTCTGCCAGCAGTCTTAGGCTCAAGATCCAAGCTTTAGAGGCCCAAAATGCCAAGGTAACAGAGCTAACACAGATGTACCCAACTGATGGATTCAAGATTTTTTAAACAATTTTTTAATGCAAGACAGAGACGATCATTAATCCTGTGTCTTAACTTCCAACCTGAGCTTTCTTCTAGAGATTGTATGATTTTTAACATGCCCTACCTATTTTTTGTAGCTGTCTCAGGAGTTAACGTCCATCCAGCTGGTGCCTCCTCCTGCCCCCTGTCCTGAACCCAGCACAGCCCCCGTCTTCACCCCAGAGCTCCAACAGGCCATGGAGAAGTGGCTCACAGACTATATCAGGGTATGTGGACACATAGATACTACAGATAGTCTCTAAGACCCTAAAACCCAAAATCCTAGTACAGTAGTACCCATTAGTTCTGGATTAGACATCTGGAAAAGATGGTTAATGATCTAATTTTATTGTTGACACATTGCTTGGTGCATGCATCAGTTCTCACCATTTGTCCTGTATGTGAACATGAATCAGGAACAAGATGCAATCAGGCTCGATGCAGGTGGCTGCACAGACTGTGGACGCCCCATGGCCGACAAAATGCCCGACTTCGCCCTGGAGACTCAAGGTTGGTAACATCTGTCACTGTCGCTCTGCTTTAGTTTTACCAGTATGTGGAGAACTGGTTTAATTCTCACTGGGGTAACCCTTGCAAAAAAGATTATCATACTGGTTTTACTTGAAATATATGGACATTCTTTGTGGCTGTGAAAAAACTATTTGTCCGTTATTGTGTAGTTTCTATTTGTTTATGGAGACTGCAACACATCCTGTCATAGTTTTTGTTTACAAAGCTTAATAATGAGCTTGTTTAAGATGGATGAAAGGCCATCGACACAGTAGCTTTAAACTATTTTACATTGTGTGTGTGTGTGTGTGTGTGTGTGCGTGCAGGTGCCAGTGTGATCAGCACCAGGTGTTCTGAGACTTATCGTATTCGTTCAGCGTGTGTGACCCTGTTTGGATTCCCTCTGTGGTATCCGTCTGAAAGCCCACGCACTGTCATTCAGGTACAATCATCATTTCTCTCTCTCTCTCTCTCTCTTTCTCTCTCTCTGTATTTTCTTTCTATCTTCTCTCTAAAGTCATCTGTCCTTTCTATAAATGGTCTGTACTGATACTTTTCTTGTCTTTTGACCACTCAAACCACTTTTAGACTACATTCCACATTCACCCACTGATGGTGGGGTTTAACACACAGGGTGCCAACTGCAGAAGGAAAATAACATTCCCTCTCACATTCATGGGAGCGATTTTGGATAGATTGACAGAGGGGAATTGAACCGCAGATCTTCCGATTAGTGGACGACTGCTCTACCTCCTGAGCCACAGCCGTTTCTGTCCCTCCATCGCTTTCTTCTCCTCAGTGTTTCAAATCTTAATCAACTTTGTAATCGACTAACAGCTACTTCCCCTCCCTTCCTTCCAGGGTTACCCGGTGCTGCTTCCAGGGAAATGTTGGGCGTTTCATGGGGTCCAGGGGACTCTTGTCATCTCCCTGTCTCACCCCATCAGGATAACTCATGTGACTCTGGATCACCTGCCGCGCTATAACTCCCCAACCGGCCGCATCGACTCTGCACCCAAAGACTTTGAGGTCTATGTAAGTGGTCCCAAACTACAGCACATTATTTTCAAACATATTGCTATCAAAGCTGTGATTACAGCTAATAGCGGCTTTAAAAAAGCAATCATCACATTTTTTTTATTGCAGTCGTGATGATTCTGGTTTGAAATTGCAAAACTGTTTGTTATCTTCCAGTTTTATTGGTTATAACATTAAAACCTCAGAGAAAAAACTGTTGTTCATCTAACTGATATAACTGTAATCTCTTTCTCAGGGGATGAAACAAGAAGACGAAGAAGAAGGAGCACTGTTGGGGACGTTCACTTACGATGAGCATGGAGAGTCAACGCAGATGTTTAAGCTTCTTGTAAGTTGAAACTGAAAACTATGAATAGATGTTTACGGTATTAAATGACAGGATGTGACCTATTACTCTCTGTCCTATATAAAAAGTGTGAGGTTAATGTCAGCTCTTGTTTTTATCTTGAATGTTATGATGCACACAGTCTGACATCCGTTTCTTCACTGCTTTCCTCTGCACCCTGTCTCTCTCTCCCTCTCTCTCTCTCTTTCTGCTCTTCTCTTCCCTGTCTTTTCTTCTCCTTCCTCTTGCAGAACCCCAGTGACGAGGTGTATCGATTTGTGGAGATGCGCGTCCTCTCTAATTGGGGTCACGTCGAATATACGTGTGTTTACCGCTTCCGTGTGCATGGAGCGATCGGCTCCACATGAGACTCACCGACAGCGACGTGACAGCTCATTCCCACATATCATAAAGTGCATTTGCAATGTGTATATATGTATTTTTTTAAGTAAAATGCAGTTTCATAGTCTTGAGGTGAGTTCAGGGTTGAAATGCTACTGAAAAGAAAATGACAAAGACAAATGTCACGACTGTGTGTCAGCTTTTTATGGAATCAATTCCATGGTTTTGCTGTGTTTTCAATTGCTTGTTGTTGAAGTGACAAAACTAATGAGTGGTATTTGTGCACAATTTAAAGTGCACACAGAATGAAGTGTTGAATTTGTTTCGAAAAACCAAAAAACTACCTAGTAAAACCATTTGAGAGCGTAAAGTTCTGGAAACTATACGCTCTCATAAACGTGCCACAAAATAGTGTTGTAACTTTTGTTCATTATTATTGCTATTTATTAGGTGTTTCCTGCTTCATGTTTTCACAGCGTACAATCCCAGTATAAGAACATTTCGTTACATTTTGCCTCTGGGCAGTTGCAGTGGAGGAGTTAGACGTTAGGTACCTTACTCGAGGGTATTTTATTAAATTTTTTGACCACTTTTTGAGTGGTAACAATTGCTTACAAACTTGTATGTGTAACCGAAATCTAGAGGTTATAAAGTGTCATTAATGAAATTCAAAAGCTTATGTCTGCTATGACATGCTAACATCCATTTTTGGTGAAAGTCAAAGCTCCAGCAACACTTTTAATATAGAAGAATTAACCTAATTATTAGAACAACATGTTTCAACTTTCAAAACGTGTCAGTCTATTAATAAAGTTCCCGTCTCCATGCACCTTTGGAAGTAGGTGAAGTTGTGCCAGAAACCTTCAATCTGTTTCTACAAGATCTATTTTTGGGCGATAAAATCCCAACATTCCAGTATTTCATCTTTACAAAATAAAGACTTTGTTTGTCCAGTCAGGACAGGACACGGACAGGATGCACAAATCCTGTAAACAATGGTAGAAATTATTCAGAGGGCAGCAGTGAATGTTTTTGATTTGATATTCTTTACAAAAAGAAAAAATATATGCAGCTTTCTATTATGTATTATGTTTCTTCTTTTAGAGAGTCGTCAGTTTTGAGTTTATGAGTTTATGACCGCTACTTGAATACTTGAAACCTTTTTTTTTTGAAAGCGTCGTGTTGATTTCATGACGTTTGTGTTTCTACTTCTTTGTACATTACACTTCAATTTTTTTACGAATTACAAAGTCAGGAAAGAAAATATGTTATTTATTTGGTAAAAATGAAAATATTAATGTAGTGATTTAATGTGTTATGTGTCAATGTTGTAGGATTGTTTTGTTCATATTTTTTTGATTACTTTTCCAAAATTGTTAGACACATGCAAAATTATTCAAAGTTTACCATTTACTCTCTCTAAAATGTTGATTACCTCTTCTATTTGAGTGTCACTACAGGACTAAAGTAACTAAATATCCTCGGAAAATTGTTGTTTTCAAAGGTTCCCTAAAAAATAATTCCTGTCTTTTAGTTTTAAGAGGAGACCAGAACTCAGCCACTCTGAAAGCGTCAAAAATGTACTTTTTATTCTTTGTTCAAAACATTTTGTTCTCGTTATTATAAAGTGCACTAAAGGCAAATGCAGGTAAAATCAATCTTTTGTTGCTGATTTCCTTTATTAAATAAACTATATTCTAGTCTTACAGAAGAGGCAAATGAGATAAAGAAGGATTTATTTGTTCTAGATCATGAACAAAAGGTCAACTGCAGCCCAGAATCAGTAATTATATTTGTGTTTGGTTTGTGAAAAATGAAAGTGGCTGTTTGAGTCTCTGCCACTTTCATTCTTTTGGGTGATCACAGTATCATTTACATGCATTTTTTAAATGAGTGTTGCCAAATTAAAGTTAATTTTGGGAAAATGTTGTATTTATTTTCTGTTGTATAAAACATTAGTGAGAATGAAATCCTTCATTTTACTTTTTTTTTCCAAAAGTGCAAGTAAAATATTTTGTCTAATTTGTGCAGGTTGCATGAATTCATTATTAGTGCATTTCATTTTTTTTTAAATTTAAGCTGATAATTGTAGTTAATACAATGATGCTGGTACAGTTCTACCATTTTTAATTTATAATAGTATTCATTAAACATTGTTGTTATGTATTACCATTTATTTTGATTTGCAGCTTTTACAAATCTGTACGACTTCCTCTTGACGGAAGAATTTTTATAAATGCATTGAATAAAAACTGGCTTTTGAGATGAGATTGTGTATTATTATATGCAGTACAGTGTATCTCCATCTTATCCACTTATATTAACTAAAACAGGTGAAACATTGTCAAACAGCCTGTATCACTCTTCTGCCTGTAAGTGAACTTAATAAATGTAGAGGGTAAATGCTGTTGGGGCAATCACATGTCAGATTGCCCAAGACGTTCTCAAGAGTATTTGACTGTCAATGTCTGATTAAATAAAGAACAAATTGTGACATTGCGTGTTTTTTGTGTGTTTGCACAATGTTTTGGCCACAACTTCATTATTACAGAGCATATTCACATTTATGATGATGATATACAGAAAGTCGAGCTACATTTTAACCCTCCTGTTGTCTTCAACAGTCAACATGGACCCAAAGACAACAGGCCTTAACTCAAAAATAAGGCATACTTTCATTTAAATGAGGCCTATTGAGCATAATTTCCAAAATGATATGTGAAACCTGTGATAATAAATTGGAATGAAGTTGGCTAAAAGGTCTAACACAGAATTGGGTAGCTAGATAGATAGATAGATAGATAGAGAGAGAGAAAGAGAGAGAGAGAGAGATAGATAGATAGATAGATAGATAGATAGATAGATAGATAGAGAGAGAGAGAGAGAGAGAGAGAGAGAGAGAGAGAGAGAGAGAGAGAGAGAGAGAGAGATAGATAGATGGATGCCTTATGCTTTATAGGCAATCAAACCAAACTGGGTACATTTTGACCCGGGAGGAAAAAAGTTGCACAGTTGAAGGGAAAACGGTTGGAGGGGTAGGCATAAGTAAAATTCCAGGTGCGTTTTTTTGGGGCCCAGCTGTGTTTCAGTGTCATGTTTTATATAAAAGCTACTTGTTAGATCATCAGTGTCATTTAACTTTTTTTATGTCTGAACTTTTAAAATCAGCTGCACAAGTCACACATATCACACATCCAGTTGCTTTTATTGTTCATGCATGTGCTCATTATGTAACCATGTTAGAAACACGGTACAACCACATCAACCTCTACATTAAGCTGACTTGAGTGATGTAAAATGTTACGAAACACTCAGCATCATTTATGTAAGTGGATGTTTGTCATTACTTTGCAAGCTTGTATTCCCAGCAGGGATTTACTAAACACTTTACACAGTCTGGGCACGTTAGTAACACCTTGCATTAGATTTCTCATTTCTGCATACCTTGCATCACCTGTTTACTGAACATTATACAGTTGCATCAGTAAGATAAAAAAGAACCTAAGGCACAAACCTGAGATCTGCTTACTGATTATTCCCTAACTTAAAGCCATAAATGACAAAAATTAAAAAGTTACAGCAGGGGAGCAGCTTGGGGGAAAAAATAAAATAAAAAGCGACAACTGGGAACTTTAATTTGACCCGAACTACATTTATGCAACACTATTTTCTTCAGACAGCTATACATCTGTACATATCTCTAACTCTACATCTAAAACACGCTCACATTGCCAACCACGTCCATCTCAAACTTAACACGCCCCCTTTACACGTATCCAAACTGTCCAATTGCTGAAGACCTCTCTGCAGGTCTATTTTGCATCGATGATACTACGTTGAGCTTTAATTGCCATCGTCCCACAAACTGGCCCAATCCTAAAATTGCATTAGTCCCCGTGGAGGAGTAGGGGTGGGGAAGGGGGCGTTGGGGGGTATTTAAGATGCCCCTGGACAAAATGATCTGCTGCTACATGCATGAAAGTTTGGGTTTCTGCAGTTAGTGGAGACAGCCGAGGACCACAGGACGCTCTGTTAAGGTAAGATGGGTTGATGTGATGTCTGGTTCCACTGTGTTTTCTATGGAGCTTTTATGTATAATTAAATTATATATATATAGTTTGGGCTTTAAACTTGAGAAATTATTTTTAGATCAGGAATAAAAGCATACACATTGCTATGATGGACTTAGTTTGGTATAGATTTTTACACGTAACAACCCTTTGGCTGGTGACAAGCATTTTTTAGGTGATCGAAATGAGCAAAAATGAATTGTGAATAATCAAAATTAACCTTTCATGCCTCCTTTCTTCATCCAGTATCGACACTCCTTCCCCAAAATGTTCAACACCACTCTGAGTCCATCCACCAACCTCTACATGAACTCTACCAGTGACCCCAGTGGACGACCACCATGGTACCAGTTCCCAGTGTGCGCCGTGGCCCCTTATGGCTTCATTTTCTACTTTGGGGTCAAAGTGTTCAACCTGGCGGTGGGGACGCCCTGTAACGTCCTGGTCATCTGGCAGATCGCCAGCAAGAAGAGCGACGCGGCTACGTCGGACATCTTCATCTTCAGTCTGGCCATCCTGGATGCCTACTTCTGCCTGATGACGCCCATAGAGATGGTCAACCGGTTGCTGCTGGACGACAGTCGCATCTGGTACTTCCAAAGGTTCGCATATGGCCTCAAAGATGTAGCACCACTCTTCTTGGTGAGTTTTTGTATTTTATATTTAACACCAGAGTAAGAAACAATGTGACTTTTATTCATAATAAACTGATTAAAGTGATACAGTGATAGCTCTCTGCCTCCATAAAGAAAGAACAAAGTCTTTGCCACAGTGTTTTTGATGTTGAGGACTTCTTTGAACCTTTGATTGAGTGGAAATGACAAACAGACTTTTGACGTTTGAATGTGAATGCAGAGCGGTCAGAGATGAAGTTCAACTTTTGTAGCTCTACTTTGGGTGTAATAATGCTCATACTTCTGTCAGCTTATGTACAATACATTAGATAAACTGCAACTATTGTGATATTCAATTATCTCAGCCTCTTTTCAAACAAAAGTGCCAAAAGTTTGCTGGTATCAGTTTTTTAAATGTACTGCTGGTTAGTGAACAGTTTAAATGTGTCACTTTAGCGAGTAGTCAAATTGAGAAAATAATCAGCAGCTTAATCGATGATGAATATAATTGTTAGTAGTTGTCCTTATCATATTTTAGACTCATTGAAATCCCATGAAGGCATTATAACAGCTTCCTCCTGCTGCGTTCAAACATAGTGGCATTAACGCTGCCAGGGTGAGGGAGTTCACCTCCATGTGTTGCTCAGTTGAAGAGGAAAACAATCAAGCTTAGTTCATTTCAAATTTTGATTTTCTTACATAAGACATATAAAACAGGTCAGAGTGCTGATCTTTATTTTATGTATTTGTGTGATATATGTGAGGGTTCGTCTTTATTAATCAGTTGGTTCAGTGTCTGAAGAAAGTTTAATCAAAGCCACTAGAAAGTTTTTGAATGGACAAAAGGTTTCTCCAGGACTTTTTCAGTCAAGTTCATTTTCAAACTTTTAGTCAATGTGATTCAATTTTTTTCAGATATCCAAATAGATTTTCTACCACGGAAATCATTAAAGCAAACTCTAACCTGATCTTCTCTCCCTGCTGCTACAGGTGTGCATCTGCCTCGACCGGTACGTAGCCGTGGTTCACCCCATACTGTTCACCGGTATCCGAGACAACAAGATCCGCTTCGGCATCTCTGTGGTGGTCTGGGGGCTCATCCTGGCTTACGGCCTCACCAAGAGCATCCTGGGAGTCATGAGCGTCAACGAAGTCTTCAGTGGCGTCATCCTCTTTGCCTTCGCAGTCATGGTCTTCTGCAACATGTCCATCATCTGGGTGCTCCGTCGCTCCGTGGTGGGAAAAGAGGAGATGCACCCGGTGAAGAAGAAGGCCTTCAAGATGGTGCTGATCATCCTGGCCATCATCGTGGCGAACTACCTGCCCCCTGTGGCGCTCATGCCCTTCGTGCCCTACTACACGTTTGTGCAGTTCCGCTGCCAGATCAGCATAAGCGTATTCTCCATCATGGATCTGAGCTGCAGCATCGAGCCTCTCCTCTACATCACCAAGATGGAGCGCGTAGACAGCAAGTGCTGCGGACGGAGCTTTGCTAAGGCAGAAGATGTCAAGGTGTGATGGCGAGGGGAGCTCCGATCATAAATAAACATCTTGGATGGAAGAGAAACTTGCATGTACCACATCCTGTTGATGGACAAAATCTGACATTAAATCAAGAGAATTCAGTGAAACTACCTTAACAGAATCTGTAAAGATCAGGTTTTAGTGCCGTCAATCAAAATCAAAGGTATAAGAGCTTCTTTCTCAACTCACTATTTCACATTTTTATGTCAGAAATTGAAAGAAAAGGCTGAAAAATTAAAAAAAATTCATCTCCAAAAGTAGCTTCGGTACATCAGAATTGAAGCTTTCGAGACAAGTTGAGTCAGGGAACAACTCGCACTTTTCTTGTCCTGGAAATTCTCTCTCCTGCTCTCACCTCACCGCTGTTTCTTTCTCCATCTTTTCTAACACCTGTAACCAGCGGCTGAAATCCAGCAGGTTTGTGGAAGCTTCTTGGAGGCGTTGTGGGAAACAGAAAATCATTGACAACAACATAAGTCGTTGAGGCAGAAGTAAAACTTTTCGTCCACTCTAATGACGGCCTGGAGCGATGCCTGGTTTACACATAACCGCTGAAGCACTTAACCAGTCATTAATTAACCCTCCTAATCAAAAACACACTGTGGGACCAATTAGCAGTAGTGTAATGAGTGAGCACATAGATTATGTAAGTGGTTACCAAACAAAATGAAACCAACTAATTAATTATTAACAAACACCAATACAAAGAGTTATGACTGTATAAATGTAATTTAAACTCTCCAAACGATAAATGACAATAGACAGAAACCAGTTATATTAAAAAACATCAATTTTAACTGATGTCTGAGGTTGAATCTGTCTTTAAAAAATATCTCTAAAAGACAATTTCTTTCCTCAGAACAAATCTAACATTTTAAATCTCAACATCTGAAATGTAAATACCATGTGAGGAATGAAATAAGTTTATTTTGATCAAAAGTTTATAAATTGTCATTTTTTATAGTATATGTGTGAAAGGATTTGCATTTCATATTAATTATTAAAACTGAATTTTACAGATTTATTTTGCATTTATATCAAATTTAAAGGAAAATGTATAATGTGTACACAATCATTTATTTGTGATGATCTTGACAATTGATTATATTGATGTTATCTTGTATTCTGAGCTAGAGAACATGCTTATTTTAGAATAAACAATCTTTTTCCTAATAAAAAAATCAGCTTTAAATAACACATCACCAGTTAATTTCAGTTTCAACTTGTATTTTATTCTGTCTCCTTCTAAACTGATAAAGGCAAATTAAAGCTGGTATATAAAGTACGAGTCATTAACTGATTTCTTAATCAGATCTCCGACCGTAGTGGAAACAAGGCACTTGGCATCACTTTACTCACCAGGTTACATACTAGAGCTGGTACTAAATCACATCTTTGTCCTGTGATGATTAACCAACGATAAGACAGGTTTACAAAAATGATTCTGTATTGAAAAAAAAAAGTATAGTCAACAATCTTAGAGGAATGAAAATTAATGGGACATTTTGTGTGAGTTTTGTTAACATTGTGTTAATCTTTGAATCACCTGCAGCATATTAATAAAGAAAAATAATTATAATACACAATATTGGCAACAAAAATGCCAATTTCTACCCAATCAACATTGTATTAAGTGATGAAAACCTCATTTGGAAAAATCATATAACATTTGTTTTCAACAAGAAAGCAAAAAATATTGGAATCATCAGATTATCAAAAGAGAAATTTGCAGGAGGAGCTGATAAAACCCAGTGTGTAACCCTAATCTAAAAAATGCTGCATGTATTTTTTTTTTAATGTGCAATACATTTTTTTTTTTTTAAAGTGCTCCCACTGAACGATGACTCTTCGCATTTGCATCAGGACATTTTCCAGGTGTTTGTTATTTCTCACAGCTGTTATTAATCATTAAAGTCTGAGAGGGATTCAAACTGTTAGTGGTCATGCTGAGACTGAGAATTTAACACACGAGTAAGAATCAAACTCAATCAGTAACAGCTTTAAGCAGTCATTTTGGCGTGTATCTCCTTCAGACTTTCCGGGCTGGCTTCAAAACCGTCTTCTGAGCTCACATATCCAGGATAGGTGGGGTAGAACTGGGGTGGTGGTTTAGTTTTATTGTCTCCTTCCCCTGAAGATGAGGGTGAGAGCAGCGGTATCAACTTGGCGTGAGCGTAGTCAATCTCAAAACCCTCAAAAATAAGCCCCACCCCCCAGGCGTTAAACGCCTCCTCGAGAAGCCTCGACACCTTCCGGGTCGCCAGCACCAGCCGCTCATAATCATCCTTTTCTAGTCTGAATATATCTGAGGTCAAAGGTCGGCGTGGTACCAGCACGGTAAATCCAGGGGAATTTGGGAAAGGAGTGAGAAAGGCCACGTGACCCTCGTCGTCCCACACCCGCCACTGCTGCTCCTCCCCACGAACGATGCGCGAGAACAGACCGGGGTGAGCCGGATCATCCCCGAGGAACGTCAGATTGTGCGGGGCATCGGGGGCCGGTAGCTTGGCACGAATCTTGTTCTGGATATCAGTCAGGCGGGAGTCACTCCATCGGGGAGCAGTCCTTGAGGTGCAGTATCCCGGGTCGTGGGCGTTGTGCTCCTCGTCTCCTGCCAGGTGAGGGCGCCACTCTGCATCCAGGCCGTGCAGTGGGAGGACTCGGATCTGTGATCACCAAGATTAAAGTAAATTTATGCACAGTAGGGCTGGGTAATAAATCAATATTTTATCAATATAATGATATGAGATGATATTGGAATAATGGAAAAAATGATATTGGAATATTGTGATATGGCGGAAGTGTCTTTTTCTGCTTTTAAAGGCTGCATTACAGTAAATTCAATTGATATAACTTTATTAATTTAACAGACTGTAAAAGCTGTTCTATTATCTGCCTCCATCCACTTACTCATTATATCCACATTACTGAAGATTATTGATCAAAAATCTCAGTGTGTGAATATTTTGTGAAAGCACAGATAGTTATCCCTACAATATTGCTGCAATATCGATATCAGTAAACCAGTCTACCAGTCATAGAAATCCTCACCTGGGCGGGTCTGTCTCGGTGAGGTCTGGACACCAGAGCACACCTGCGAACCCCGAGCCTGTCGCACAGCAGCTCTGAGACGGTTCTCGCCCCTAACAGCCAGGATAAGTATTCGGGCTCCTCCAGGTGGAAGATGCTGCCTCCCAGCCTGCCAGGAGTGCTGCGCTCCAGGATAACAGAGCCTGGAGTCCAGGGCCGGGGATGAAGGTAAGCCACCAGCCCCTCTGACTCCCAGATGACGTGACGGTGAAGGCTGGAGGACATTCTGCAGAGACAGGAGGGACGAGGGCAGGATGGAGGATGTGGAAGAGACAAATTTTTTTTTTTTTTTTCATTAAGATCCACTGAGAAGACTTTGAAAGACTTTCTGGTCTAGATTTTGTC
Organism: Scomber scombrus; assembly: GCF_963691925.1. NCBI lineage: Eukaryota > Metazoa > Chordata > Actinopteri > Scombriformes > Scombridae > Scomber > Scomber scombrus. Next base: position 29,824,484 of record NC_084971.1, read on the forward strand.
GTATTTGATATGAAACTATGTTGTAGTGTTAACATATGCATTTAAATGTACACTTTAGTGAATATTAATTTTTTATTTTTCAAAAATAGCTGTAGTTCATCTGCAAAAAAGGGAGATAATACTTCCTTTGGTCTCTGTGTAAACACCTGACATCAATAATAAACATAAAGCACAATAATCACCTTTCTGACAATGTCAACAAAAATTGAAAATGTATAAACTTCATAAATGTAGAATTTAAAGCAGAGCTGATGTATTGGATTGAGTTAGATTACACATGTGTACCTAATGAAGAGGCCACTGAATATATATTTTACCAAAAAAATCACCCACTTGATGTTAGCGGCTGAGGTTTATGGTGAGAATAAAATGCAAAAATAAAATATTTTCTTATACTGTACTCTAAAACATGAAGGTTCACTATTTTCTTCACTTTCAATGAATGACAAATGATTTATTTTTGTTAATCTACGATCAACTAAATCCAACATGTGTTTGTTTTATCTATTAATTCTTGTAAATAACATTCAGGATGATCGCATTATTTTTTTTAAACATTTTTAGACACAAAGTCTCAAAGTTTATACACATTTTTTAAATTTTTGGGTAAAAAAAAAAAAAAGAGGTAGTGAAATAAATGCCTGGATAGAAAGAGGAACCACTGAGTCAAGATCATAAGATTGGTTTAAAGTTAAATGAATTTCATGTTAACGCTGCATGTTGATATATGTTTGTTTAAAGATGAAAAAAATTAAATTAAAATTGCATCATCTCAGCTCAGTTTAATCTGTGCAAAACGAAACCGAAAGTAGTCTAATGCTTGATTTTCACTAATATTTATTACTCCTTTTTTCTTTTTTTTTAAGTCAAAGTTGTGCAGAAATACAAACAACTACATGCCGATTGAACCTGTGGATGCAGCTGATTCACAGAAAGGTTTGAGTGACTCTGTAGCTTCAAGTTTTATATTTAAAAAGTATTTCTGGTATAAACATGTACTTTTTTAATGGAGTTCAGTATAACAGCTTGGCCACGGGAGCAGGGTTTTTCTTAATGATACAATTAATTAACATAAATGTAACTGTCCTATCTTACCTTGTGATAAAACACCTCGTAAACAGCATTAAAGTAGAAAGTTGGACTCAAACCGACCTGTCTTCTTTTCCTGTGTCTTCGTGGAGAAAAGTGAAATAATAATGAGCACAAACAGCGATAAGCACGGTGATAAACGCTCCTCCTTTCCACATGAAAGCAGCGCTAAATGAACAGAAACTGATGTAACATTACATTAAATCAACCACTGGCTCTAAAGTCTGTCATCTCCAGTATTTCTCCTGTGGATTAAAAACCAGCTCAAATATGATTTACCACCACCTGCTGGGCTGGAGTGTGAGTCAAGATTACCATTTATCTTTTTAATTTATCATTTTTTGCTGTTTTGCTTTATTTTATTTTGCAGTGTTTGCATGTAATATTTATCAGGTTAAGTTAATGATATTTATGTTTTTTTTATTTTTATTTTTTTTACTTTGCATTGTTATTGTGTTTTATCTCTTATAGGTGAGGTTTTAAGATAAGCCTATATTGGGTGTCTACCTCACCTACATGTGTTTTATTTTTATTTTACTATTTTTCTCTGACTTTTATTTTACAAATTTACAAATAAACAAATGAACCAATATACATCTTATATATCTTGTAATGGCCTATAGCATGGAACAGCACTCAGGTTCAACTATAGGCACGGTAAAAAAAAAAAAAAAACCTCATATGTTTAAAAAAAAAAATGTTTCTATGTTAAAATATGACTCAATAACTGCAGCATAACATCGATTGTTTATCTGTGGTTTCATTTAACTGATTATTATAAAGAGGAAGGAGGTTCATATCAGAGCTAAATGCAGCATGTCTTAGTTTCACTCTGAATGCTCTGCAGTGTATTAAGTAATCATAAACTTCTGCATTTTCCACCAAGAAAACATCCACAGACAGCTTTATATTTCTCTGTTCTCAGTTAATCAACTTTCACAACTTTACAATAATAATATAAAGTAGTTGAACACTATGATGTCTGGCATGAAGAGCCAATACAGGATTAAAACTGAAAATAGCAATAATAATTGTGATGAAATACAGACTAAGCAACGTGATGACACCCTCAAGTTGAAGTCAAAGGTTTCCTGTTAAACTGTGACATGAATAACTATTGATAGATTCTTTATTTGAAGTTTCATTGGGTTAAAAAGAGGAAGGAAGTGAATTTGACAGAGCTGCATGATGTGTATCTGCCACCACTCTCACAGTGACCAACAGTCTATTCTGTCGTCTTAAGCCTTTACTCTGTAAGACGACTGCAGGTGATTTTGACCATTTATTTATATTGTTAATATTTTCTGAGCTTTCATAATCACAGCAGGTGTGGTAAAAATAAATAATCAACTTTCTGTTTTGAAGCGGAGAGACTACAGCAGCCATGTTGTTGGCAGAAGCTGGCTGTGTGTTTATGGGTTTCATTCTGTGCATCTCAGGTATGAATTATTGTTTATTCTCTTCTTAAATGATGACTGTAAACATTATGTATACAATATGAGATTATTAACTGTAATCTGTTAAAAATAATGTTTGACTTGATTATAGGAGTTAAATTATGAATAACTTGAGGAAACCTGCAGCAACAAATGTCCTTCATTAACAATATGTAATTTTTCAAATATTCAGTGATTAGTATTTGAAGAATATTAAATTATATTTTAATTATATTGAATCAATCCAGATGTTTGTTTCTGTTAAAGGGGTTCAGGGACGAGCAAACAGCATCTGTGCCTTAAAAGGTTCATCAGTGGATCTGCCCTGCTCAGCTCAACATCACACTTCAAGCATGAAATGGTTCACTAGACACTGGAATGGCTACAATTATGTTCTCAAAGAGCTCTCTGCAGATGGAAATCATGTAAAGTACAACATGTCTGAAGAGACTCATCCAACTCTAACAATCAAAGATCTGACAGAGAGTGATAAAAAGTTTTACTGCTGTAAAGAGAGCGCAAAAAAACCACAAGACTGCAAACAAAGTTTCCTCCTCCATGTTACAGGTACAGTGTTTGTCACTAATGTGTTACTTTAAGAATGAAATCAGTATATGAACTCTCACGTTATTCACCATCATCTCAGACCTGCAGGTGAAGGTGATTCCTGCCACAGAGGGACAGACAGTATCACTGATTTGCAACACCAGCTGTCCTCTGACTGAAAACCCTGCAGCCTACATCTGGTACAAGAACAGAGAGTTTCTCTATCAGGACTGGTCTCCCTGGTACCAACAGCTGGTCAGCAGTGAGGAAGCAGTCAGATACTCCTGTGCTGTCAAAGGCTACGAGCATCTCAGAGCTCCTGAAGTCTCAGTGGGTGAGTGACAACATTTGGCTCCTCATCATGTTATAAAACCTCTAATTAAACACTATCAAAAACAACTTTTTTTACTATTCAAGCTTTACATTTAAATTATAAAGTATATTAAATACTATAAGTGTTCACCAGTTAAATTATTAAATACTATTTGTTTTTGTTCAGATTCTGTCACATCGACCTGCTTTACTGTGACCTACGCTAAAGGAAGAATGTGCTCTGAAAAGCAGACATCAGTGGATGAGTCCTGCTCCATCACATATCCCAGAGGTTAACTTTCTATAAATGTCCACAAACATTTACACAAATTACCGTAATTGACCAATCATTTATTTTCATATCAATATTTTCATGTCTGATCTTTGTTTTCTTTGTTTTCTCATTATTATTATTATTATTATTATTATTATTATTATTATTATTATTATTATTATTATTATTATTATTATTATTATTATTATTATTATGTTGCATTCATGCCTAATGAAGTTTTATATAATCTGATTTTCTGAACTAACAACACTTACATAACGTTGTAATATATATGTTATTTTTATTTAATTCAACATAGCATTTATAACTGTTTATAATGTGTTTAATTTTATTTGTATTCTCCTAACAGAAGTAAGCCTTCAAAGTACTCCTGCATATGGGGACTACGCTACACTGACCTGTAACACCAGCTGTCCACTGGCTGACAAAAAAACTGCCTACAGGTGGTACAAGAACATAAACGTAATGAAAGTTGAGAAGAAACAGCAGCTTTCAGTTTCCCGCTACTCTCCTGATATCTTCTCCTGTGCTGTCAAAGATCACGAGGATCTGCACTCTGCTGAAGTCTGTGAGTATAAACCAACTTACAGTCTGTTATAACTTACACAAACATGACAGTTTACATGATTAATGGGCAATATAAAATATGATGACTTTAATAATGTCTAAACATCAAACACCAAAATAACAGAAATTCATTATAAAAATACAAATTTTTCCTTTTGTATTAAGTTATAAACATCGGTCTTGAAAGTGTGTAATGTTTTAGTTTTTCTTTATACTGTCAGAGGTTTTGATTCAACCTAATTTTCATTTTTAGGCTGTACTTGGGAGTGTTAATGATCTATTATCTGAATTATGATTTAGTCAGTGATGGAGATGATCAGCTGGTAACCAGTGTTCCTTATTAAAGGTGACATTAACTGCTGATTGGTGTTTGGGTTGATATGACTGTGAAGCTGTAAATCACAGTCTGTATAAATAGTATCAATAATTACAAATTAATTTTTAAAAATACTTAACAATGATTTAAATTTAAATTTTTTAGAGATTTTTCCATGAAGTAAAAATGAATTCAGCTTTCAGTATAAATCCAAACAATGATTAACTTTTTTTGCCTAGAGTATAAAGTATTTAAACAGCTGTTTCACATTGTGTGATATTTCCTGATGAAGAATCTTCCTGAACTTCTGTTACAGATTTATTTAAGTATTAGACAATGCTACTTTAGCAGTTATTTAGGAGACCCTACTTTATGTATTTAATTTATATTTCAGGTACTGTTGACTGGAACTGCTGGAGTGTAAATTATATCAGAAGGAGAATCTGCGCCCTGGAAGGCTCTTCAGTGGACATTTCAGCTCAATATTTGTATCCTAACAATAAGAAGCCCAGGTCTAAAGTTTGGTATAGAATGAATAGAAGTGGTAAAGAGGAAGCTGTCGAGCAGACTGAGGATGCAGGCCGCATGCAGTATGTTGACAACATGAAAAACCAGCACATCCTGAGAATCAACAACCTGAAGAAGACTGACTCAGCAGAATACACATTCAATCTCATAAAAGATGATGGAAGATGGAAGAGTAGTCGACTTGGAGTGACTCTAATTGTCTCAGGTAATTTCTGTCTGTGTACTTTTCAATAGAGACTTTGCTGCTTCCTCACCATGTACTGACAGCAGTCAGCAGACTTTACTCATTAATGACTGTACAATAGATTAAAGGCTGGTCCATGTTTAATATGATAACAGCTGCAAAAGAGTAGACAGTCAGAATAATGTACAAGTTGTTTAATTAAGTGCACACAATACACTGTATGCAGGATCAGGCAACACCTGAAACTCATAACAATACAGTGTAAAAATGTATCTTTGTTTTGTCAAAATCAGACCAGTGATTTCTTAGATGTCTCACAATAAATCATGGATGGTGGAATTTCTCAAATTTGTCTAAATTAGGAGCCTCCATTCTTTCCATGGTCTAATTAAAACATGACGACTACTTAAAAGATGTCAAATAATTGTAGAAGTCGTATCTCTGAAAACAAAGTTTTAGCAAAAAAACTTCCAAGTGTACAAAAAAAAAGCAAATGAAGATAACATGCTCAACACTCTGACATAAAGAAATATGCTTTCTTTATGTAAGATAAGAAATGAAGGCCTGCATCTGTTTGGTTTTCATAACTTGCATTGAGCTCTCTCAGCCACCATAGTTAGAGAGGAGGTCAGAATGGATGGATGGACGTACAACGGCTGTGACTCTGACTCAGGAGTCTGTGGTTAATGTCCCATCTTCTACAAAACACTGCCTGTTTTTAGCATGCATTTTAAGCAGTAGTTTTAGTTTTAGCATTGTCTGTTTGAAGCACAATGGTGATTTTATTGTATTTTTAATGCCTTAACCTGTCTGCACATTAAACACTAAAATTAATCTTTTTATTGAGGGAAAGCCATCTGGGTTTATTTTAAAGACTGTAATAAACCTAGTTTGTACGTTCAGTATGAGGACTTTAGAGATGATTGTCTCTTTTACATTTACTGTCCAATCTAATCATCTTTCAGGCTTGGAGGTTAAGTTGCATCCTGCTGTGGTGACAGAGGGCCAGAGAGTCACACTGACCTGCAGTACCAGCTGTCCTCTGACTGACAACACAAACTACATTTGGTACCTGAACAGTCAACGTCTGACGGAGCCAGAGAGCCAAAACAAACACCTGCTTCTAGACCCAGTCACCATTCAACATGCAGGAAACTACTCCTGTGCTGTCAAAACCCACCAAAACATCATCTCTGGTGAAAAGACTCTAACTGTCCAAAGTATTACAGGAACATCAACAGCAGCAGCTGCAGGAGTTGTTGCTGCTCTCCTGGTTATAATGCCACTCGCTGTCTTGTTCTGGATTAGGTGAGAAAAACACTGAGCTTTGTTTCAGAGTCATGATATTTACACACTAACCTGATATCATCTATTTGTTTTTATATTCTCATTTCTCATTTCACTAAACAGGAGAAAGAGGTCCTCCAGACATTCTCCTAGACCTGAAACATCAGACAACATGGAGCATGTAAATAAAATAATTGAAATTATTACATAACACTATTACACATAATGCTTTTAAATGCTTTTCTTTTACTTTATCTTCAAACTGGAATGTAAAGATACCAAATATCTGCCGTACTCACTAAATACAACTTCCAAAACTATTGTGTTCTACTTTGAATTTTTTCCTATTGCTTTTCTTTGGAGCATCAGCAAAAATGTCAATACAACATATTATAAATTAATATTTATTCTTCACCAGCTAAACCCTGGTCCTGTGTATGAAGACATCTCAGCTCAAGGCACAGAGCAGGCTGACCTTCACTATAGCAGTATTAACTTCTCTAAGGACCAGACAGATCGTCTCTACTCCACCGTCCAGCCACATCAGCCTGGAGAACAGGAGCATGACCCGTATTCTGTTGTCAATTTAAGATCCAACACAACCCCTGAGTAAGCATCTCTTCATTACAACTCATTATATTTGATAGAAATAAGAGTTGTGTAGCTTATCACTGGTTGGGCTATATGACATCTCAGAACTTACTTGATAATCATTGAACACACCACTGATTAGATTTCTGTGAAACTTGCTTACAAGGTTACCAGAATGTAGTTAAAGACTGTGAGCTGTATGATGAAACTGCAAAAAACTGCTTCTCTCCACATTATACTTATACAGCACATTATTTACTTTTTTCAGGTATGATGGCCCGGTGGTGGATCCCTAAAGTTCAAACAACACAGCAAACAAAGGCTTAAAGAGAGTGATAATAACCTTCCAATAATGTACAGAGGAATATGTTTCTGATTTTTAACCCTTGCATTGACACTTAGGTGATTCAGTTGATAACCTTGGCCCAATCCCAAACCGGCCCTTATCCCCTAATCCCTATCCACTCCCCCTTCGTATGCACATTCTTGAAGGGGTCGCCATATTAAGGGCTGTCCCAGTCAAAGTAGTGCAGAGTGTAAAGTGGAATTAAATTAAATAGAGAGTCTCCATCGGTGCAGGCTTACGATCACCCTAACAGGAAGTGCATGTACAACAGGAGAACGGAGGAAACAACGTAAGAGTTCCGTCTTTCTACTTTGTCGAGGATTTTAGATCAAATATACGCACATTTGTTTTCCTCACACTTCAACCTTCAACCGTTTACAACAAAATCTCACAATGAATGAAGATAAAACTAAAATAAGGAGAATATAATATAACTTTGTCCCTAATGTCGCTTGACTTGTATCAAACTCACAAATGCCTGTATGCAGCATAGCCAACATAAAAGTAAATTAAAATATGTCAAATTTACCTCACATCTCATTCTCATGGTGTTAGATGTCATCTGTTCATGGGGACCCTGGAAAAGACAAGACAGCTCATAAGGCTGCGTGAAGTATGGAATAACATAACAACTGTGAAGCACGATGTCTATCTGTCACCATGGTGATGACCACGTCCTTGTAGAGCAGCAACAGCATCCCATAATTTGGCTATCCATTCATACACTCCCCCTTCATTAGTGGTGCCCTCCACAGCTGTTAGTATTGCTTGATTTGGAGTGACACCTGGTGGTTAAGTGGTAGTGTGTAGGGACTGGTTTGGGATTGGGCCCTTCTCTACAGCACATTACTGTGAATGAGCAAGCACCTCGTTGGCAGTGATGTACATCAACTGTCTGCTTTGAGAAGAGAAACAAGGACCTTTTACAATCCATCCTGTCTAACTCATAGAGCAGCCCATCTTGTTAAACCATCAATACAGTAATTTCACTATAGCCATGAAATGTTGAGCAGACTTTCACAAAGGTCAAATAAACAAGGGTTGGACTCCATGATTCTCTTCAATACACAGAAAAAATCCTTCACCCCGGTCCTTAAGACATAATAAAGATGTTATGAAAATATTTCAGTCAGTTTTGTCCAGTAAAACATAATCAGAGGTGATAAGGCCTTATTGAAGCATTTTGTATTTTTGTTCTTTTTTCTGGTGAGCTTCATGTTGTATTACTTTCTGGTTGTTTTGCAGCTGTAACTGTAAAAAAGCTTTTGTAAAATGGAATTTTTTCTCTCAGAAACATGTTCCACTCTGCATGTGTGTATGATATGATTATAAAACTATGTGTGCAGCTTCCTCTTCACAAATGTTTTAGACTGATCTGACTGTACACAATACTTATATGTCTCGAGTAGATTGAGCAGTCAATGTGACTGCTCAAACTACTGACCGAATCTACAGACCTCAATGCAAAGCCAGATAACCTTGTAATTGTAAAAAAAGCTTTTATAAAAACGATTTTTCTCTCAGAAACATGTTCCACTCTGCATGTTCTGCAGTGTATGATATAATTATAAAACTATGTGTCCAACTTCCTCTTCTTGTTTATTTTGTTTTTCTCACTGTGAACTTCATCACCCTTTTATAATAACAATTTGATGCAGTTTAACTCTGTTGTATGTTGCATGATAAGCCAATACATTACATAAAAATGAGAAACAATGTCACCTTAAAGTAAATATGAAGGTTTTCTAAGTTAAAATATGACATCAAATAACTAAACAACTGCTGCACTACATTGATTCCCATCACAATCATGATTTTTATTTTCAGTTTTTTATAGTGTAGCACCTCTTCATGCCAGATATTGTAATGTAATGATCATTACATTAGAGAGGATGAACATTTATAACACACCTGAGATGTACAGGATGAAACCAATAAACACACATCCAGCTTCTGCCAATAACACAGTTGTTGTTGTCCTTACATCTTCTAATCAGTGGACCTTTTTCACAGCAGATTTTTTTGTGGGGAGAGTGCCTTTAAAATAAGGACACACCCCACATATTTGTTTATTGTATAGTCTACGATTCAAATTTTTGTGTCATTCAGGTTAACATTTACCGCTGATGTTTGATTTATAAGCAGTTATTGTGCTCCAACTAGATTAAACAGGCATTGTACATTGTTGATGTAGTAACTGAGTTTCGCCACAAGATGGAGGTATATTATTGTGCAGTGCTGAGATGAAACATGGACAGAAATATGTTGCTGGGGTCACAGTTGATAAGGCAAAGGTGGCCGTTTCTTCAAGTGTGAGCTACATTTTGACTTGTTAAAGCAGTAAAAGTGCATGTGTAAATAATAATATAAAAGTTGGCATCCATACTGAATCTAATGAGTTTTTAGAATTTACATTGATAATTACTGAACACACCAATAATCAGATTTCCATAAAACTTGTTAAAAGGTTACCGTAATGCACTTAAGGATTTCAAGCCGTATGATGAAACTTCACCAACTGAGAAACATAGCTTGTTATGTTTTATAAATATTGTACTTTGAAACACAATCAACCCACATTATACTTATACAACAAAATTCTTTTCTTTTTTTCAGTTATGACGGCCAGGTATGGATCCCTAAAGTTCATACAACACAGCAAACAAAAGCTTAAAGAGAGTAATATTAACCTTTCTTTGTGATGTACAGAGGAATTAGTTTCTGGTTATTACTCCTTGCATTTACATTTAGGAAATCCAATCGATAACTTTCTCTACAACACCTTACTGTGAATGAGTGAGCACCTCAGGAGCCACATTGGCATTGATGGACATCCACTGTCTGCTTTGGGAAGAGAAACAAGGACCTTTTACAATCCATCCTGTCTAACTCATGGAGCAGCCCATCAAATCACAGAAAAAACCCTTCAACACAGTCCAGTAAAACATAATCAGAGGTGATAAGGCCACAGATTTATGTTCATCATTAACTGTTTCACTGCTGAATCAGAGTGAAAGCTCCAGTAGAGGCAGATGAAGCAGCATCTCAAGTGATGACTGAACAGACTGATCTAACTTTACACAATACTTATATGTCTCAAGTATATTGAGTAGTGACATTGTCAGACCACAATGCAATGCGAAGTAAGCTTATTGAAGCATTTTGTGTTTTGTTTAGTTTTCTTCTGGTGAGTTTCATGTTGTATTACTTTCTGGTTGATTTGCAGCTGTAACTGTTAAAAAGCTTTTATACAACTGATTTTGCTCTCAGAAACATATTCCACTCTGTATGTTCTGCAGTGTTTGATATGATTATAAAACTATGTCTGCGGTTTCCTCTTCACAAGTGTCTGTTGTTTTGGTTTTTGCACTGTGAACCACACTCAGACAGTCTCACACCTCTCTGGTCCTTATGATCAAAATTTAATGAAGTTTAAATTTTTGGTATCAGAGCTACATGCAGCATGTCTGCCAGCTACAAAAAAGGCTCTCAAGGTTTTTACTTCTGCCTGAATGAGCTCTTCAGATGTTTTTCATGAACAACAAGTTATACTATCATTCATTCTGTTGTGAATTCTTTGTAGTGTATTAAGTGATCATAAACTTCTGCAGTTTCTACCAAAAGAACATCCTTTATATTTCTCTGTTCTCAGTTAATCAACTTTTATACCTTTTGATGACACCCTCAAGTTGAAGTCAAAGGTTTCCTGTTAAACTGTGACATCAAATTACTGCTTGATTCTGTATTTGAAGTTTCATTGGGTTACAATCAGGAAGGAAGTTAATTTGCCAGAGCTGCATGATGTGTGTCTGCCCACCATCCTCACGGTGACCAACAGTCTATTCTGCCATCTTAAGCCTTTACTCTGTAAGAGGACTGCTGTTGATTTTGACCATTTATTTATATTGTTAATATTTTCTGAGCTTTCATAATCACAGCAGGCGAGGTAAACATAAATAATCAACTTCCTGTTAAAGAGCGGAGAGACCACAGCAGCCATGTTGTTGGCAGAAGCTGGCTGTGTGTTTATGGGTTTCATTCTGTGCATCTCAGGTATGAATTATTGTTTATTCTCTTCTTAAATGATGACTGTAAAGATGATATATACAATATGAGATTATTAACTGTAATCTGTTAAAAATAATGTTTGACTTGATTATAGGAGTTAAATTATGAATAACTTGAGGAAACCTGCAGCAACAAATGTCCTTCATTAACAATATGTACATTTTCAAATATTCAGTGATTAGTATTAGAAGAATATTAAATTATATTTTAATTATTTTGAATCAATCCAGATGTTTGTTTCTGTTAAAGGGGTTCAGGTACGAGCAAAATACATCTGTGCCTTAAAAGGTTCATCAGTGGATCTGCCCTGCTCAGCTCAAAATCACACTTCAACCATGAAATGGTTCACTACACACGGGGATGGATCCAATCATGTTTTCAAAGAGCTCTCTACAGATGGAAATCATGTAAAGTACAACATGTCTGAAGAGACTCATCCAACTCTAACAATCAAAAATCTGACAGAGAGTGATTCAAAGGTTTACTGCTGTTCGGAGAGTGCAGAAAACACACAAGAATGCGAGAACTGTGAAGTCCTCCTCCATGTTACAGGTACAGTGTTTGTCACTAATGTGTTACTTTAAGAATGAAATCAGTATATGAACTCTCACGTTATTCACCATCATCTCAGACCTGCAGGTGAAGGTGATTCCTGCCACAGAGGGACAGACAGTATCACTGATTTGTAGCTCCAGCTGTCCTCTGACTGAAAACCCTGCAGCCTACATCTGGTACAAGAACAGAGAGTTTCTCTATCAGGACTGGTCTCCCTGGTACCAACAGCTGGTCAGCAGTGAGGAAGCAGTCAGATACTCCTGTGCTGTCAAAGGCTACGAGCATCTCAGAGCTCCTGAAGTCTCAGTGGGTGAGTGACAACATTTGGATCCTTATTATGTAACAAAACCTCTAGTTAAACACTTCCAAGAATATTTCTACTATTTAAGCTTTTTAAAATATGAAGTCTATGAAATACTATAAGTGTTCACCAGTTAAATTATTAAATACCATTTATTTTTGTTCAGATTCTGTCACATCGACCTGCTTTACTGTGACCTACGCTAAAGGAAGAATGTGCTCTGAAAAGCAGACATCAGTGGATGAGTCCTGCACCATCACATATCCCAGAGGTTAACTTTCTCTTAACATCCACAAACATTTACACAAAGTACTGTAATTGACCAATCATTTATTTTCATGTCAATATGTTCATGTCTGATCTTTGTTTTCTTTCTTTTCTCATTATTATTGTTATTATGTTGCATTCATGCCTAATGCAGTTTTATACAATCTTCTTTTCTGCACTTACAACACTTACATAAAGTTGTAATAAATATGTTATTTTTATTTAATTCAACATAGCATTTATAACTGTTTATAATGTGTTTAATTTTATTTGTATTCTCCAAAAAGAAGTAGTCCTACAAAGGACTCGTGCAGGTGTGAACCACGTTACACTGACCTGTAACACCAGCTGTCCACTGGCTGACAAACAAACTGCCTACAGGTGGTACAAGAACAGAAACTTAATGATTGATGAGAAGAAACAGCAGCTTTCAGTTTTCCGCTCCTCTCCTGATACCTTCTCCTGTGCTGTCAAAGATCACGAGGATCTGCACTCTGCTGAAGTCTGTGAGTATAAACCAACTTACAGTCTGTTATAACTTACACAAACATGACAGTTTACATGATTAATGGTCAATATGAAATATGATGACTTTAATAATGTCTAAACATCAAACACCAAAATAACAGAAATTCATTATAAAATTACACATTTTTCCTTTTGTATTAAGTAATAAACATTGGTCTTGAAAGTGTGTAATGTTTTTGTTTTTCTTTATACTGTCAGAGGTTTTGAATGAACCTAATTTTAATTTTTAGGCTTTACTTGGGAGTGTTAATGATCTATTATCTGAATTATGATTTAGTCAGTAATGGAGGTGATCAGCTGGTAACCAGTGTTCCTTATTAAAGGTGATATTAACGGTTGATTGGTGTTTGGGTTGATATGACTGTGAAGCTGTAAATCACAGTCTGTATAAATAGTAACAATAATTAAAAATTAATTGCACACTGACATTTTAAAAATACTTAACAATGATTTCAATTTTAATTTTTTAGAGATTTTTCCATGAAGTAAAAATGAATTCAGCTTTCAGTATAAATCCAAACAATGATTAACTTTTTTTGCCTAGAGTATAAAGTATTTAAACAGCTGTTTTCACATTGTGTGATATTTCCTGATGAAGAATTTTCCTGAACTTCTGTTACAGATGTATTTAAGTATTAGACAATGCTACTTTAGCAGTTATTTGGGAGACCTTACTTTATGTATTTAATCTATATTTCAGGTACTATTGATTGGAACTGCTGGAGTGTAAATTATATCAGAAGGAGAATCTGCGCCCTGGAAGGCTCTTCAGTGGACATTTCAGCTCAATATTTGTATATTTTGAACCCCAGCTCTAAAGTTTTGTATAAAATAAAGAGAAGTGGTCAGGTGGAAGCTGTCGAGCCGACTGAGGATGCAGGCCGCATGCAGTATGTTGACAACATGAACAACCAGCACATCCTGAGAATCAACAACCTGAAGAAGAATGACTCAGCAGAATACACATTCTATCTCATAAAAGATAATGAAGTATGGAACAGTAATCGACTTGGAGTGACTCTGATTGTCTCAGGTAATTTCTGTCTGTGTAATTTTCAATAGAGACTTTGCTGCTTCCTCACCATGTACTGACAGCAGTCAGCAGACTTTACTCATTAATGACAAGAGATTAAAGGCTGGTTCATGTTTAATATGATAACAGCTGCAAAATAGTAGACAATCAGAATAATGTACAAGTTGTTTAATTAAGTGCACGCAATACACTGTATGCAGGATCAGGCAACACCTGAAATTCATAACAATACAGTGTAAAGCTGTATCTTTGTTTTGTCAGAATCAGACCAGTGATTTATTAGATGTCTCACAATAAATCATGGATGGTGGAATTTCTCAAATTTGTCTAAATTAGGAGCCTCCATTCTTTCCATGGTCTAATTAAAACATGATGACTACTTAAAAGATGTCAAATAATTGTAGAAGTCGTATCTCTGATAACAAAGTTTTAGCAAAGAGAACTCAACATACTGCAACTTAAAGAAAACTTCCAAGTGTACAAAAAAAAAGCAAATGAAGATAACATGCTCACCACTCTGACATAAAGAAATATGCTTTCTTTATGTAAGATTAGAAATGAAGGCCTGCATCTGTTTGGTTTTCATAACTTGCATTGAGCTCTCTCAGCCACCATAGTTAGAGAGGAGGTCAGAATGGATGGATGGACGTACAACGGCTGTGACTCTGACTCAGGAGTCTGTGGTTCATGTCCCATCTTCTACAAAACACTGCCTGTTTTTAGCATGCATTTTAAGCAGTAGTTTAAGTTATAGCATTGTCTGTTTGAAGCACAATGGTGATTTTATTGTATTTTTAATGCCTTAACCTGTCTGAACATTACACACTAAAATTAATCTTTTTATTGAGGGACAGCCATCTGGTTTGTTTTTAAAGACAGTGACAAACCTAGTTTGTCATTTCAGTATGAGGACTTTTAGGATGATTTGTCTCTTTTACATTTACTGTCCAATCTAATCATCTTTCAGGCTTGGAAGTTAAGTTGCATCCTGCTGTGGGGACAGAGGGCCAGAGAGTCACACTGACCTGCAGTACCAGCTGTCCTCTGTCTGACAACACAAACTACATTTGGTACCTGAACAGTCGACGTCTGACGGAGCCAGAGAGCCAAAACAAACACCTGCTTCTAGACCCAGTCACCATTCAACATGCAGGAAACTACTCCTGTGCTGTCAAAACCCACCAAAACATCATCTCTGGTGAAAAGACTCTAACTGTCCAAAGTATTACAGGAACATCAACAGCAGCAGCTGCAGGAGTTGTTGCTGCTCTCCTGGTTATAATGCCACTCGCTGTCTTCTTCTGGATTAGGTGAGAAAAAACACTGAGCTTTGTTTCAGAGTCATGATATTTACACACTAACCTGACATCATCTATTTGTTTATATTCTCATTTCTCCTTTCACTAAGCAGGAAAAAGAGGTCCTCCAGACATTCTCCTAGACCTTAAACATCAGACAATATGGAGGTAAATAAAATAATTTAAACAACTCTGGTACGTTACATAAAATTATTGCACTCAAACCTTTTACACTCTTTTAACACTGGATTCCTCAATGTGGAAAAGTATTTTTGTTGTTATTCATTTACTTTATTATGAAACTGTAACGTAAAGATAACAAATATCTGTTGTTATACTCACTTAACGTAACTTCCAACATACTTGTAAATAAAACATCAAATAAAAAATCAACAGCAGTCGTCTTACAGATTAAAGGTTTAAGAGAACAGAATAGACTTTTAGTCATTGTGAGGGTTGTGGGCAGATGCACAGCATGCAGCTCTGCCACTAAAGATCACTTCCTTCCTTGTAACCCAACAACACCTCCAGTGAAGAATCTAGGACATAGTGCAGTATTTATTTGATGTCACATTTCAACTTTAACTTGATTGTGTCCCATCACAATTATGATTGTTATTTTCAGTTTTTTATTGTGTAGCACCTCTTCATGCCAGATATAGTAGTGTTAAACTACTTTATATTTTCATTGAAACATTGTAAAAGGTCCTAAAGTATGAAACAGAGAGATGTGAAGCTGTCTGTTGGTGGTTTTTGTGGTGGAAGCTTCAGAAGTTTATGATCACTTAATGCACTGCAGAGCATTCAGAATGAAACTAAAAACAGTAAAATATGTTGTAGATGAAGGAAGTCTGAAGAGCTCATTCAGGCAGATGAAGTAAAAATCTCCTAAACTCCTACATTACAAATGTTTTGTGCATTTCTTACAGTGTACAGTAATTGATCATTACATTAGAGAGGATTAACATTTATACGATACCTGAGATGTACGGGGTGAAACCAATAAACACACATCCAACTTCTGCCATTAAAACAGTTGTTATTGTCCTTACATCTCAGAAGATGTAAGGACAACAACTGTATCAGTGGACCTTTTTCACAACAGATATTTTTGTGAGGAGAGTGGCTTTAAAACAAAGACACACCCCACATATTTGTTTATTGTATAGTCTAAGATTAATATTGTTGTATCATTCAGGTTAACATTTACCGCTGATGATTTATAAGCAGTTATTGTGCTCCAACTAGATTACACAGGCATTGTACATTGTTGATGTAGTAACTACGTTTCGCCACAAGATGGCGGTATATTGTTGTGCAGTGCTGAGATGAAACATGGACAGAAATATGTTGCTGGGGTCACAGTGGATAAGGCAAAGTTGGCCGTTTCTTCAAGTGTGACCTACATTTTGACTTGTTAAAGCAGTAAAAGTGCATGTGTAAATAATAACATAATGATGGCATCCATACTCAATCTACTGGGTCTATAAGTTTTTAGAATTTACATTGATAATCACTGAACACACAAATAATCAGATTTCCATAAAACTTGTTAAAAGGTTACCGTAATGCACTTAAAGATTTCAAGCCATATGACGAAACTTCACCAACTGAGAAAAATGTGTTATGTTTTTTTAAATATTGTACTTTGAAACACAATGAACCCACATTATACTTATACAACACATTGTTTTCTTTTTTCAGTTATAACGTGGTGATGGATCCCTAAAGTTCATACAACACAGCAAACAGAAGCTTAAAGAGAGTGATAGTAACCTTCCTTTGTGATGTACAGAGGAATGTTTCTGGTTATCACTCATTGTATTTACATTTAGGAAATCCAGTCGATGACTTTCTCTACAACACCTTACTGTGAATGAGCAAGCACCTCAGGAGCCACATTGGCAGTGATGGACATCAACTGTCTGCTTTGAGAAGAGAAACAAGGACCTTTTCCAAATCACAGAAAAAACCCTTCAACACAGTTCAGTAAAACATAATCAGAGGTGATAAGGCCACAGATTTATCATCATCAACTCTTTCACTGCTGAATCAGAGTGTTTGAAAGCTCCAGTAGAGGCAGATGAAGCAGCATCTCAAGTGATGACTGAACAGACTGATCTAACTGTACACAATACTTATATGTCTCAAGTAGATTGAGCAGTGACATTGTCAGACCACAATACAATGCCAGATAAGCTTATTGAAGTATTTTGTGTTTTTGTTCTTTTTTCTGGTGAGCTTCATGTTGTATTACTTTCTGGTTGATTTGCAGCTGTAACTGTTAAAAAGCTTTTGTAAAATTGATTTTGTTCTCACAAACATGTTTCATGTTGTTTGATATGATTATAAAAACTACGTCTGTGGTTTCCTCTTCACAAGTGTTGTTTTGGTTTTCTCACTGTGAACCACACCCAGCCTTACATCTCTCTGCCCTACGCTAGCAACTTTATCA
Source organism: Scomber scombrus (assembly GCF_963691925.1). Classification (NCBI taxonomy): domain Eukaryota; kingdom Metazoa; phylum Chordata; class Actinopteri; order Scombriformes; family Scombridae; genus Scomber; species Scomber scombrus. The sequence continues at coordinate 29,842,486 of NC_084971.1, forward strand.
CATTTTTATGTAGTTTAACTCTGCTTTATGTTGCATGATAAGCCAATACATTACATAACAATGAGAAAACAATGACACCTTAAAGCTTTTGTAAAATTGATTTTGCTCTCAGAAACATTCCCACAACACCACTCTGCATGATCTGCATTGTATGATATGATTATAAATACTATATTAGCAACTTCCCCTTCACAAGTGTTCGTTTTTCACTGTTAACCACAAATGGCCTCACATCTTTCTGCTCTACACTTGCAGTGAAAATATAAAGTAGTTAAACACTACGATGCATGAAGATCCAAAACACGATAAAAGCAGAAATTAGCAATAATAATTGTAATGAGACATAAAATTAGCAACATGATGACTTCCTCAAGTTAAACCCAAAGATTTCCTGTCATATAACGTCATATAACTACTGTTATATTCTGTATTTGAAGTTTCATTGGTTTAAAATAAGGAAGGAAGTGAATTTAATAGAGCTGCATGATGTGTGTCTGCCACCACTCTCACAATGACCAACAGTCTATTCTGTCGTCTTAAGCCTTTACTCTGTAAGACGACTGCAGGTGATTTTGACCATTTATTTATAGTTTCAATGTGTTATGAATTTTCATAATAACAGCAGGTGAGGTAAAAATAAATAATCAACTTCCTGTTAAGAAGCGGAGAGACTACAGCAGCCATGTTGTTGACAGAAGCTGGCTGTGTGTTTATGGGTTTCATTCTGTGCATCTCAGGTATGAATTATTGTTTTTCTCTTCTTATTTAATGACTGTATAAATGATTTATATGAGATTATTAACTGTTATCTATGAAAAATAATGTTTTATTTGATTATAGGAGTTAGCAACTGTCCTTAATTAAATGTACAATTTACATTATATCAATATTCAGTTATTATTAGTAGAATAGTATTATGATTATGAATTGATCCAGATGTTTTTTTTATATTAAAGGGGTTCAGGGACGAGCAAACAGCATCTGTGCCTTAAAAGGTTCATCAGTGGATCTGCCCTGCTCAGCTCAACATCACACTTCAACCATGAAATGGTTCACTGTACACTGGAATGGATCCAATTATGTTCTCAATGAGCTCTCTGCAGCTGGAAATCATGTAAAGTACAACATGTCTGAAAAAAGTAACACTCTAACAATCAAAGATCTGACAGAGAGTGATGCAAAGTTTTACTGCTGTAGAGAGAGTGCAAAAAAACCACAAGACTGCGGGAGCAGTACAGTCCTCCTCAATGTTGCAGGTACAGTGTTTGTCACTAACGTGTTACTTTAAGAATGAAATCAGTATATGAACTCTCACGTTATTCACCATCATCTCAGACCTGCAGGTGAAGGTGATTCCTGCCACAGAGGGACAGACAGTATCACTGATTTGCAACACCAGCTGTCCTCTGACTGAAAACCCTGCAGCCTACATCTGGTACAAGAACAGAGAGTTTCTCTATCAGGACTGGTCTCCCTGGTACCAACAGCTGGTCAGCAGTAAGGAAGCAGTCAGATACTCCTGTGCTGTCAAAGGCTACGAGCATCTCAGAGCTCCTGAAGTCTCAGTGGGTGAGTGACAACATTTGGCTCCTAATCATGTTACATAAGTTTAGTTAAACTCTTCCGAGAACGTTTTTACTATTTAAGCTTTGATTCAAATTATAAAGTCTATGAAATACTATAACTAAGTGTTCATCAGTTAAATTATTAAATACTATTTGTTTTTGTTCAGATTCTGTCACATCGACCTGCTTTACTGTGACCTACGCTAAAGGAAGAATGTGCTGTGAAAAGCAGACATCGGTGGATGAGTCCTGCTCCATCACATATCCCAGAGGTTAACTTTCTATAAACATCCACAAACATTTACACAAACACCACTTTCACCACCCACAATTATAATCCATTTAAAACAGAACACACATCTAATTGATCAATCATTTATTTTCATATCAATATTTTAATGTATATTTATTTTCTTTCTTTTCTCATTATTATTGTGTAACATTCATGATTACTGCAGTTCTACACATTCTTCTTTTCTTACATAACTTTATTTAATTCAACATGGCACATATAAACTGTTGAATATTGTATTTAATATCTCCAAACAGAGGTAGGCCTTCAAAGGACTCCTGCAAATGTAAAAGGTAGACTGACCTGTAACACCAGCTGTCCACTGGCTGACCAACAAACTGCCTACAGGTGGTACAAGAACACAAACTTAATGACGAATGAGAAGAAACAACAGTTTTCATCAGCTTCCAGCTCCTCTCTTGATATCTTCTCCTGTGCTGTCAAAGATCACGAGGATCTGCACTCTGCTGAAGTCTGTGAGTATAAACCAACTTACAGTCTGTTATAACTTACACAAACATGACAGTTTACATGATTAATGGGCAATATGAAATATGATGACTTTAATAATGTCTAAACATCAAACACCTAAGTAACAGAAATTCATTACAATTTGTTGCATTTTTCTTTTCAGTCATGTTGGAAAGTCTTGAAACTGTTTGTTTCAGTATAAATCCAAACAATGTTTGTGATATTTCCTGATGAAGAATTTGAAGAAAACATTTATTTAAAAAACAACAACAACAACAAAAAAACTAGACAAGGCTACTTTAGCAGTTATTTGGGGTGACCATACTTTATGTATTTAATCTGTATTTCAGGTATTGATGATAAGAGCTGCTGGAGTGTATATTACATCAGAAGGAGAATCTGTGCCCTGGAAAGCTCTTCAGTGGACATTTCAAGTAAATATTTGTATCCTGTCAACAAGAATCCCAGATCTAAAGTTTGGTATAAAATAAACAGAAGTGGTAAAGAGGAAGCTGTCGAGTCGACTAAGGATGCAGGTCGCGTGCAATATGTTGACAACATGAACAACCAGCACATCCTGAGAATCTACAACCTGAAGAAGAATGACTCAGCAGAATACACATTCAGACTCCTAAAAGATGATGGAGGATGGAAGAGTAGTCGACTTGGAGTGACTCTGATTGTCTCAGGTAATTTCTGTCTGTGTACTTTTCAATAGAGACTTTGCTGCTTCCTCACCATGTACTGACAGCAGTCAGCAGACTTTACTCATTAATGACTGTACAAGAGATCAAAGGCTGGTTCATGTTTAATATGATAACAGCTGCAAAAGAGTAGACAGTAACTGTAGACTAGTGATTTCTTAGATGTAACACAATAACTCAATAACTACTTAAAACATCATGCTTAAAATATGTGAAATTATTGTAGAAATTGTATTTGTGCTAACAAAATGTTGGTACGGAGAGCTCAACACGTTGCAACTTAAAAAAAAAAATAAAAAAAAAGCTCATGAAGAACGCGAAACATGCTTCAAATACAGACAAAACAAGCAAATAGAGAAACATTTCAAATCAGAACTAAACTGAAGTTACAAAAATAAAGAAGTGTTCGGGGGGAAACTTACTTTCTGGTGTCAAAAAAAGAAAAAGAATCCCTGTATAATTAGCAGCGTTTACGTATTTGCATAATAATAATAATTTGTGTTTTCATAATTTGCATTGAGCTCTCTCAGCCACCATAGTTAGAGAGGAAGTCAGAATGGATGGATGGACATACAAAGGCTGTGACTCTGACTCAGGAGTCTGTGGTTCATGTCCCATCTTCTACAAAGCATGATGGTGATTTTACTGTATTTTTAGTTTCCTAAACCTGTCAGTACAGTAAACACTTAAACAAGTCTTTTATTTTTCTCGAGACATCATCTGAATTGTTTGTAAAGTCAGTAACAAACGTAGCTTGTACTTTCAGTTTGAGGACTTTTGAGATGATTGTCTCTTTTACATTTACTGTCCAATCTAATCATCTTTCAGGCTTGGAGGTTAAGTTGCATCCCGCTGTGGTGACAGAGGGCCAGAGAGTCACACTGACCTGCAGTACCAGCTGTCCTCTGACTGACAACACAAACTACATTTGGTACCTGAACAGTCGACGTCTGACGGAGCCAGAGAGCCAAAACAAACACCTGCTTCTAGACCCAGTCACCATTCAACATGCAGGAAACTACTCCTGTGCTGTCAAAACCCCCCAAAACATCATCTATGGTGAAAAGACTCTAACTGTCCAAACCCACCAAAACATCAGCTCTGGTGAAGAGACTCTAACTATCCAAACCACCAAAAACATCAGCTCTGGTGAAGAGACTCCAACTTTCCAAACAACCAAAAACATCATCTCTGGTGAAGAGACTCCAACTGTCCAAAGTATTACAGGAACATCAACAGCAGCAGTTGCAGGAGTTGTTGTTGCTCTCCTGGTTATAATGCCACTTGCTGTCTTCTTCTGGATTAGGTGAGAAACACTGAGCTTTGTTTCAGAGTCATGATATTTACCCACTAACCTGACATCATCTATTGTAAAAACCAGTGTTTAATAGTTTTTCTATTAAAACTAGTTTATTTGAATGTACCAGTAGCGATACATTTATAAACACAGGTTTAAACTCCAAAGCTTTTCAAATTACTTTTATTTGAAATGCTTACTTTATTTGAAATGGTATAATAACTCAGACCAGCTTTGGGTTAGGCTTTGAGTTTCAATTAAGCCTTTTAAGAGAACACATTAACTTTACATACTTCTTGGGCTGTAGTGTGCAGCTGTATGCTTACTCTATGCTTAGTCAAAAAAATTCTTCATCAGAGCTGTCACTGTAAGTCTCACCAAGCTCACTGTCATCGGACTCTGTGTCAGTCCCAGAGTCGAACAAACATCATCCTCTGTTCCATCTAGTGGAAAAACAAAAAAGTTAGTGAATCTGTTAGGCTTCAGATCTGTGCTCATACTGTGTGTTTCTGTTACAGCTCAATAAAACCTGCTCATCTGTGCGCTTTTGCATATCGCGCTTCAACATCTGCTGCTGTTTTGAATTTGTGTCCCAAAATACTTCTGATCAACAGACTGAATCAATCAGCACCCGCCTGTTTTATTTTTTATTTTTCCGTACAACTAACAACAGTAACAGGTCTATTTTAATTTGCTGGAGTGCGAACACCGCTGTTTATAGCACGTTATAGTTCATAAGTGTTTATAGTTATAGTTATTGTGATAGTTATCATTCTTAGTGTGGACTGCCTATAATCATATCCAGATCCATCCACTCTCTGTATTTACTGGTGAATAGGACAAACTAGACAACAAATAAGATGCTCCCCACTTTTAAATGAAAAAAAAGAAATCGTGTTGAAGGTGCGTTTTATACACCGTTTTTTACGGTGTTTGTTTTTATATTCTCATTTCTCATTTCACTAAGCAGGAGAAAGAGGTCCTCCAGACATTCTCCTAGACCTGAAACATCAGACAATATGGAGCAGGTAAATAAAATAATGTAAACTGGAATGTAAAGATATCAAATATCTGCCGTACTCACTTAATATAACTTCAAAAAACTATTGTGCTCTATCTTGAATCATTTCATATCACTTTTCTTTGGAGTATCAGCAAAAATGTCAATACAACATATTATAAATTAATATTTATTCTTCATCAGCTAAATCCTGGTCCTGTGTATGAAGACATCTCAGCTCAAATAACAGAGCAGGCTGACCTTCACTATAGCAGAGTTCACTTCACTAAGAACCAGACAGATCCTCTCTACTCCACCGTCCAGCCACATCAGCCTGGAGAACAGCAGCATGTCCTCTATTCCGTTGTCAACTTAAGATCCAACACAACCCCTGAGTAAGCATCTCTTCATTACAACTGATTATATGTGAATACAATAAGAGTTATGTAGCTTATTACAGGTTGGGCTATATGATATCTCAGAAATTAATTGATAATCATTGAAGACACCACTGATTAGATTTCTGTGAAACTTGCTTACAGGATTACCAGAATGTAGTAAACTATTTTTAGCTGTATGATGAAATTGCTTTTCTTATATTTTTAAATAGGCCACTTGGATACATAATTAACCCACATTAAACTCATACAGCACATTCTTTACTTTTTTCAGGTATGATGGCCAGGTGGTTGATCCCTAAAGTTCAAACAACACAGCAAACAGAGGCTTAAAGAGAGTGACAGTAACCTTCCTTTGATGTACTTAGGTGATTCAGTTGATGAACGAGCCTTTATCCCCTTATCCCTATCCACCCCCCCTTTGTATGCACATTCTTGAAGTGGTTGCCATATTAAGGGCTGTTCTAATCAAATTAGCGCATTCGTGCATGTACAACAGGAGAACAGAGGAAACAACGTAGGAGTTCTGTCTTTCTACTTTGTCAAAGATTTTAGATCAAATATACGCACATTTGTTTTCCTCACACTTCAACTTCACAATCTCCAACAAAATCTCTGAATGTGTGGTGTGGAAAGATAAAACATAAATGAGGAGAATATCCCTAAAGTCACCTAAGTTGAACCAAACTCACAAATGCCTGTATGCAGCACAGCCGACATAAAAGTAAATTAAAATATGTCAAATTTACCTCACATATCATTCTCATGGTTTTAGATGTCATCTGTTAGAGGGTATCGTGGAAAAGACAAGGCAGCTCATAAGGCTGCGTATAATGTGAAATAATATAACATGGCGTCTGTCCGTCGCCATGGTGATGGCTGCGTCCTTGTAGAGCAGCAACAGCATCCCATAATTTGGCTATCCATTCATACACTGCCGCTTCATTAGAAGTGCCTTCCACAGCTGTGAGTGTTACTTGATTTGGAGGGACACTAGCACCTCATTGGCAGTGATGGATATCCACTGTCTGCTTTGAGAAGAGAAACAAGGACCTTTTAAAATCCATCCTGTTAAACCATTTAACTGTACAGAATACTTATATGTCTCAAGTAAACTGAGCAGTGACATTGTCAGACCACAATGCAATGCCAAGTAAGCTTATTTAAGCATTAGTATTTTTGTCCTTTTTTCTGGTGAGCTTCATGTTGTATTACTTTCTGTTTGATTTGCAGCTGTAACTGTAAAAAAGCTTTTAAAAACTAATTTTGCTCTCAGAAACATGTTCCACTCTGCATGTTCTGCAGTGTATGAAATGACAATAAAAACTATGTGTGCAACTTCCTCTTCACAAGTGCTTTATTTTTTTCTCACTGTGAAGCACACCCAGCCTTACAACTCTCTGCCCTACGCTAGCAACTACATCACATTTTTATGTAGTTTAACTTTGCTGCATGTTGCATGATAAGCCAATGCATTACATAAAAATGAGAACCAATGACACCTTAAAGTAAATATAAAAGGTTTTCTATGTTAAAATATGACAACAAATAAGTAAACAACTGCTGCACCACATCAATTGTTTATCTGTGGTTTCATTTTACTGAGAATTATAAAGAGGAAGGAGGTTCATTTTTGGTATCAGAGCTACATGCAGCATGTCTGATAGCCACCAAAAAGGCTCTCAAGGTTTTTACTTCATCTGCCTGAATGAGCTCTTTAGATGTAGTTTATTAAGTTACCATGAACTGCTTCATATCTCTTTATTTACACTTAAACCCATTTTACAACATTTGTGAGGGCGTATGAGTGCTTGGTATATATATGGTGTCTGTTTCCTGTTTTGTACACTGGCATAGTATGACCTTAAAGAACTACTAAACTATTAACCTACTTAATTACTATATCAGATGAACTGGTATTAGTCGCTTTTTGCTTTGTTCTTTATTGTTCCTTTCTCGTTGATGATTATGTTGTTGTCAATTGCTTTTCTATGCTATGTAAGTCCAGCATACTTTTGTTATATAATTTCTTAAAATGTAAATAAAGAAAAACAAAATCAATACGTTTTTCAGATGACCTTTTGACTGTTCCCTTTGTGTCTCCAACAAGAAATAATAATGTGACTTCCAACTGAGACTCTGGCTTGGTGTCCCCCTGATTCCTTAATATGAGTCACACAATAATTGTCTGTATTTATTTATCCGTTTATTTACAAAGTTTGTGTTATTTTTAAGAAAATCCATGGAAAATTATTAGTTATGGAGAAGAAATATTTGTTTGCAGTGTGAAGTCAGGACACCAGAGGGCACCCGTGAGCTGCAGACAATGGACAATGGGAGTGAATTGCACACCAGTAGGTTAAAAGGCGACTCTGCCATAAATTCTACATTTATGAAAGTTGTACATTTTCAGTTGTTGTTGACACTGTCAGAGAAGTTATAATTCTTACTTTATTTTTTATTATTGAGGTTGAAGTGGGTCGTGGTGGTGTAGCCTACTAGAGATCACAGTGTTACATTATTCTACTGAAACTCTGGTGTGCAGCTTTTTGTGTTAGCCGTAAAAAGATAGAAACCTGCACATGTGAAGCAGGCAGGTCTGACGAAACATGCAGCTGCAGTTTAGGCTTTGGTGTTGCTGATTTGGATAGTAAAATAAATAATAAAGTAAAACGGTGCATATTACCTTAGTCAGCAACTAAAAATAAATAACAATAAAGCATAGGAAATCAGATGAATTCCCTTCTTCACAATAAACGTTTGGCAATTTCATACATTGTAACTTTGGGGATATGCACCACTAAAGTAAAACAATATGATAATAACTCTGATAATAATCTGATCTTGACACCATTTCTTGTCTTAAGACCTAAATTATTTCACATGACAAATTCCTAAATTAATTTGTGTTGAATCAAATTAACAGTAAATCAACAGCAAATCCAACCATGCTTGATCCAGCTCCTCTTGAGAGATCCAGAGGTATTATTCCCAGTCTAGATTGAATATAATATCTTTCAAGTGTGTAAATCCCTTAATCTGTTCACTGAGACGTTGTCCCGTATATTCGCCCACATCACTCCGGGATGCAAGTGTTACACCACTCAATGTACAACAGTGTGGTGTGGAATAAGTTCACTTTTTTATTGCTCACGGTAAGACTGGCAAAACCTAAAGGACAAGCTGTCGACGTTCCGTCATAATTTAAAAAGAAAAACTTCTTCTGCTGCTGCTACTTAGCTGGCAGTACTTCATCACAGACAGTTTCACTCTGCCCCCTGCTGTCGACCTTTTTCACAGCAGATATTTTTGTGAGGAGAGTGGCTTTAAAACAAGGACACACCCCACATATTTGTTTATTGTATAGTATAAGATTCACATTTTTGTGTCATTCCGTTTAACATTTACTGCTGATATTTGATTTATAAGTAGTTATTGTGCTCCAACTAGATTCCACAGGCATTGTACATTGTTGATGTAGTAACTAAATTTCGCCAAAAGATGGAGGTATAGTGCTGAGATGAAACATGGACAGAAATGTGTTGCTAACAATGTCTGTATTTGGAGAAAAAGAGGCAGCGTATGAGTCATACCTATCGACGAGTTACGAATGTACCTAATGTACCTATCGACGAGTGTCCAAGTGTATAAGGGAAAGTTGACCGTTTTGTATTCAAGTGTGCTGGCTCTATACGTTGATTGTATGTAAGTGTTTGTATCTGCTATATCATAACTGCTGACCTCATGAAAGCTCATAAAAACAAGTTTAGCTAAAAAGTGTAAATTAAGAGCAGGTTTACAGACTAGTGACTGAAGCCAGAATGAACTGTTGGTCAGTGTGAGGACGGCAGGCAGACATGCTGCATGTAGCTCTGATACCAAAAATGAACCTTCCTCATTATAATTCTCAGTAAAATGAAATCACAGATAAACAATTGATGTAGTGCAGCAGTTGTTTACTTATTTGATGTCATATTTTAACATAGAAAACTTTTATGTTCTGTATCTTTTATGTATCTTTTTATATTAACTTTCAGGTGTCATTGTTTCTCATTTTTATGTTAGGTATTAGCTTATCATGCAACATGCATTAGAGTTAAACTGCATCAAATATAGATCATAAAAAGGTGATAAAGTTGCAAGTGTATTTTGAAGTTTCATTGCACTCAGAACCATTGAGCCTTATGGTGACAACATGGCGCCTAATATTGAACTCTTTCTATTAACGGCTCTGACAATCATAAACCATGAGCTCCATCTGGTGGCGAAACTTAGTTACTACATCAATAATGTACAATGCGTGTGTAATATAGTTGGAGCACAGTAACTGCTTATTAATCAAACAAATAACAACAGAAGTAAATGTTTACCTGAGTCACACAAAAATTAGGATCTCAGACAATAAAAACAAATATATAGGGGGTGCCCAGGTTATCTAAATGGGGAAAAGTATTTTTTATTGTTTTTCATTTACTTTGTCATGAAACTGGAATGTAAAGATACTTAATAACAGTTGTTACACTCACAATATAACTTCAAAAACTCTTGTAAATAAAACATCAAAACATAAATAAACTTTCATAATCAGTAATAAGTAGTTGAACACTACGATGTCTGGCATGAAGAGCCAATACAGGATGAAAGCGGAAATGATCAATAATAACATGATGAGATACACAGTAAAAAAAACTGATGACACCCTCAAGTTGAAGGCAAAGTTTACTGTTCAACGGTGATGACAAATAACTACTGCTAGATTGTGTATTTGAAGTTTCATTTTGTAACAATGAGGAAGGAAGTGAATTTGAGAGAGCTGCTTGCTGGGTGTCTACAAGCCACTCTCACAATGACCAACAGTCTATTCTGTCCTCTTAAGTCTTTACTCTGCAAGAGGACTGCTGTTGATTTTGACAATTTATTCATATTGTTAATATTTTCTGAGCTTTCATAATCACAACAGGTGTGGTAAAAATAAATAATCAACTTTCTGTGTAAAAGTGGAGAGACCACAGCAACCATGTTGTTGAAAGAAGCTGGCTGTGTGTTTATGGGTTTCATTCTGTGCATCTCAGGTATGAATTATTGTTTATTCTCTTCTTATATGATGACTGTAAACATGATATATACAATATGAGATTATTAAAATGCAGTCTGTAAAAAAAAAAATTATTTGATTATAGTGGTTAAAATTTGCAAAGTTTAAGGGAAACTTCAAATTATTTAAAAAAAAATTCCTTCCTTTAAACAAATATTCAGGGATTAGTATAAGAAGAATGTTATCATTTATTTTAAATCAATCCAGATGTTTTCTGTTAAAGGGGTTCAGGGACAAACAAGCAGCATCTGTGCCTTAAAAGGTTCAGCAGTGGATCTGCCCTGCTCAGCTCAACATCACACTTCAACCATGAAATGGTTCACTGTACACTGGGAGGGCTCCAAGCGTGTTCTCAAAGAGCTCTCTGCAGATGGAAATCATGTAAAGTACAACATGTCTGAAGAGACTCATCCAACTCTAACAATCAAAGATCTGACAGAGAGTGATGCAAAGGTTTACTGCTGTAGACAGAGTGCAGAAAACATACAAGACTGCTGGAAAAGTGGATTCTACCTCCATGTTACAGGTACAGTGTTTGTCACTAATGTGTTACTTTAAGAATGAAATCAGTATATGAACTCTCACGTTATTCACCATCATCTCAGACCTGCAGGTGAAGGTGATTCCTGCCACAGAGGGACAGACAGTATCACTGATTTGTAGCTCCAACTATCGCCTTACTGAAAACCCTGCAGCCTACATCTGGTACAAGAACAGAGAGTTTCTCTATCAGGACTGGTCTCCCTGGTACCAACAGCTGGTCAGCAGTGAGGAAGCAGTCAGATACTCCTGTGCTGTCAAAGGCTACGAGCATCTCAGAGCTCCTGAAGTCTCAGTGGGTGAGTGACAACATTTGGCTCCTCATCACGTAACAAAACCTCTAGTTAAACACTTCCAAGGACATTTGTACTATTTAAGCTTTGATTTAAATTATAAAGTCTATGAAATACTATAACTAAGTGTTCACCAGTTAAATTACTGAATACCATTTGTTTTTGTTCAGATTCTGTCACATCGACCTGCTTTACTGTGACCTACGCTAAAGGAAGAATGTGCTCTGAAAAGCAGACATCAGTGGATGAGTCCTGCTCCATCACATATCCCAGAGGTTAACTTTCTCTTAACATCCACAAACATTTACACAAACACCCGTCCCACTACCCACAATTATAATACCTTTAAAACAATATTTTAATAGCAGACATCTAATTGACCACTCATTTATTTTCATATCAATATTTTATCTTTGTTTTCTCATTATTATTATGTTACATACATGCTTACTGCAGTTCTACACATTCTTCTTTTCTGCACTAACCACACTTACATAACTTATAAACTTACTAATAAATATATTATTTTTATTTAATTCAACATTGCACATATAACTGTTAATAATGTAGTTAACATCTCTTAACAGAAGTAGGCCTTCAAAGGATTCCTGCAGATGTGAACGTTAGACTGACCTGTAACACCAGCTGTCCACTGGCTGACAACCAAACTGCCTACAGGTGGTACAATAACAGAAACTTAATGATGTATGAGAAGAAACAGCAGCTTTCAGTTCCCCGCTCCTCTCCTGATATCTTCTCCTGCGCTGTCAAAGATCACGAGGATCTGCACTCTGATGAAGTCTGTGAGTATAAACCAACTTACAGTCTGTTATAACTTACACAAACATGACAGTTTGCATGATTAATGGGCAATATGAAATATGATGACTTTAATAATGTCTAAACATCAAACACCAAAGTCAAAGAAATTCATTTTAAAACAACACATTTTTCCTTTTGTTTTAAGTAATAAACATCAGTCTTGAAAGTGTTTATTTTATTTTTCTTTATACTGTCAGAGGTTTTGATTCAACCTGATTTTTAGGCTGTACTTGGGAGTGTTAATAATCCATTATCTGAATTATGATTTAGTCAATGATGGGGGGGAACCGCTGGTAAGCAGTGTGCCTTATTGACAATTGCCTTTTACATTAATAGTAATAATAATTAAAGACAAATTACAAATCAGATTTACAGAAATAATTAACTATTTCATTTTAGAGATTTTGCCTAAAGTCATATAAAGTATTTAAAGCCCTTTAGCTGCTTTCACATTGTTTGATATTTCCTGATGAACAATTTGCAGAAGACGTGATTCATAAAAAAAACACCTGAGCTTCTATTAACAGTTATTTAGCGGGACCCTACTTTAAGTCTTTGTTCTATATTTCAGGTATAGGTGATAAGAGCTGCTGGAGTGTAAATTATATCAGAACACCAAAGTTACAGAAAATCATTTTAAAATGACAAATGTTTTCCTTTTCTATTCAGTAATAAACATCAGTCTTGAAAGTGTTTGATGTTAAATTTTTATTTATACTGTCAGAGGTTTTGATTTAACCTAATTTTTAGGCTGTACTTTGTGTTAATCAATTATCTGAATCATGATAGTGATGGAGGTGATCTGCTGGTAAACAGTGTGCCCTATTAAAGGTGACACAAGCTGCTGATTAGTGTTTGAGTTGATATGACTGTGATGCTGTAAATTACTGTCCGTATTAATAGTAACAGTAATTACTCAATAATTAAAAATTAGAATGATAAAAATACTTAACGATTTCATTTTAGAGATTTTTGCCATGAGGAAGAATTAAATTCAAACTTCAGTGTTAATCCGAACAATGTTTTAGATTTCTTGCCAAGAGTTATATAAAGTATTTAAAGAAGCCCTTTAACTGCTTTCACATTGTGTGATATTTTTTCTGATAAAGAATTTGCAGAAAAAAAAAAGAAAAACATTTATAAAAAAAAAGACAAACAACATAAAATAAAACGCCTAAACTCCTATTTAATATATGTATTTAAGTATTAGAAAGACTACTTCTGCAGTTATTTGGGGTGACCCTACTTCAAGTCTTTAATCTATATTTCAGGTATTGATGAAGAGAGCTGCTGGAGTGTAAATTATATCAGAAGGAGAATCTGCGCCCTGGAAGGCTCTTCAGTGGACATTTCAAGTCAATATTTGTATCCTGACAACAAGAAGCCCAGCTTTAAATTTTGGTATAAAATAAAGAGAAGTGGTAAAGAGGTAGCTGTCGAGCTGACTAAGGATGCAGGCCGTGTGCAGCATGTTGACAACATGAACAACCAGCACATCCTGAGAATCAAAAACCTGAAGAAGAATGACTCAGCAGAATACACATTCAATCTCATAAAAGATGGGGGATGGAAGAGTAATCGACTTGGAGTGAATCTGATTGTCTCAGGTAATTTCTGTCTGTGTACTTTTCAATAGAGACTTTGCTGCTTCCTCACCATGTACTGACAGCAGACAGCAGACTTTACTCTGTAATGACTGTACAAGAGATCAAAGGCTGGTTCATGTTTAATATGATAACTGCTGCAAAAGAGTAGACAGTCAGAATAATGTAACTGTAGTTTAATTAAGACACACAATCAGCTGTATACAGGATGATACAACACCTTTAATTCATAACAATACAGTGTAAAGATGCATCTGTGTTTTGTCAAAATCAGACCAGTGATTTCTTAGATGTCTCACAATAAATCATGGATGGTGGAGTACATCAATGTTAATTTCACAAATGTGTCCAAATTAGGAACCTCCATGGTCTAATTAAAACATGATGCATAATTAAAATGTGTCACTTCTAAGTGTACAAAAAAAAGAAGCAAATGAAGATAACATACTCACCACTCTGAAACACAGCATAAAGAAATGTGCTTTCTTCATGTCACATCTTATTTTATTGAACCTTTATTTAAATCTCGAGGGATCATTGAGGGCAAGCCCTCATTTTCAAAGATATCGAGAGGCACAAAGAGACAAACAACAACAAAATAAACATTGTTAAAAACAGTTACATTCAAAAACAGAGTAGCTTGAAATCATAGTTTTAAATTGGTCCAGGGTAACGATTGTGTTGAGTTTGAGTGTCTGTTGTAAAGTATTCCAGGATGATGCAGCAGAGTAAATGAAATCAGTTTTACCAAATTCAGTGTTAATCCGGGGAACGTTGAGCATTAAGTAATCAGTTGAACGTGTTGAAAAGTTACTGTGAGACCAATTTAATAAAGTGCTAATGTATGATGTCACGTTTCCTTTCAAGACTTTGTAAATGAAAATGAACCAGTGCGTGTCTCGTCTCGTGGATAAAGGTGCTTATTCAACCTTTTCATATAAAGTGCAATGATGGGTGGAGTAGCTGTCACCAGTAATGAATCTGAGAGCAGAGTGATAAACTGAGTCCAGTGGTTTTAGATTGGAGACAGAGGCATGTCTATATATGATATCACCATAGTCCAGAACTGATAAAAAGACTGCTTGGATGAGCTGTTTCCTGCAGGGCAAGGGGAAATTGGTTTTGTTCCGGTATGTGAGTTTTAGATCCAACCAGATGCCTAGATATTTGTACTCTGTAACTCTGTCAATATTGTGTCCAGATAGTGTGGTGATCTGTAAACCATCATCTGTGAAGTTTCTTGCTATTGACAGTACCATGTATTTGGTCTTATCTGCATTGAGGACTAATTTCAGGTTGAGAAGTGAGCGTTGTAATGTGTTAAAGGCTTTCTGGAGGATCTTAATGGAGTGTGGGGGTGTTGGAAGTGCAGTACAGAACAGTGTCGTCTGCATAGAGATGGGCTTTACAATCTGTTATAGAGGATGTGATGTTGTTGATATAAATGATGAACAGGACAGGACCCAGTATTGAGCCTTGTGGAACCCCCTTTGTTAATGGTAAAAAAAGCAGATGGATAGTTTTCAAGGGTTACACATTGCTGTCGGTGAGATAAATAATTGTGAAACCATTTTAGGGAATTGGAATTGAATCCGATATCTTTCAGTCTTTGTAGGAGCAGATCATGGTCAACAGTGTCAAATGCTTTAGTTAGGTCAACAAATAGAGCTGCACAGTATTTACTCTTGTCCATAGCACATATGATGTCATTTGTATCTGATGTTATAGCAGTAGAAGTGCTATGTTTGGTTCGGAAACCGGACTGGTGAGGACTCAACACATCATTATGTGAAAAGAATGATTTGAGCTGATTATTCACTAGAAATTCTAGGACCTTTGCAAGACAGGGTAATTTGGAGATTGGTCAATAGTTACTAAGATTTGATTCATCACCATTCTTATGAAGTGGGACTACATGTGCACTTTTCCAGACTATGGGTATGACTCCAGAGGAAATTGAAAGATTAAACAGATATGTAATTTGGTCTGTAATGTAGGGAGCACAAAGTTTTAAGATATATGGATCTATTTTATTTTTCACCAGTTGATTTCCTGCAGTCTATGTTCTGAAGAGCCTCTTTAACGGTGGAGGAGGTGAACGGCTACAGTGAAAACAGAGAGGAAGGGTTTGAGGACAAGTGATGTAGTGGGTTGCTGTTATGATCAAGACCAGGATACACCATGTCGAACTGGTTTCCAGCAGCAGCAAAGTGTGCATTTAACGCATCACAGATTTCTAAGGGGTTTATCAATTAGGTGGTCATTAAGTATGATGGAGGTAGGGAAAGATGCACAGGACTTGTTTTTATTTATATTAACTGCTTTCCAGAATTTAGATGGGTTTGTAAGGGAGCTAGAAATCAATATTTCTAAGCTGTCTAAATGTTGACCAATGAGCTGCTTCACCAGTAAACCGTGTTTGGGCCCAGGCTTTGTCTCATGCCTTCAGCATCGATGATAACTCAGTGTAGGACCAGGGGCTTGATCTGTTTTTAACCCTGAGTTTTTTAAAGGGTGCATGTTTATCAATGGTTGACAGAAAGGAGTTTGTAAAGTAGTCCAGGGCAAGGGCCAGGTCCAGGTGTGATATTTCAGATGTGTGATGTATGTTACTTGTAGCAAGGTAAAGCAAGGTAGAGAAAAGCCTCCTCGTTGAATTGTTTGAAATTCCTTTTGATAATAATTTTGGAGTGAGATTTTTTTATTTTAGCGTTTCTGATACAGGCTAAAGGACAGTGGTCACTGACACTGAGGCTGAAAACACCAGAAGCAGTTATTTTTTCACTCCGGTTGCACATAATGAAGTCTATTAAAAGTCTATTAAAATGGAGTCCTTCATGTTAGGTCTAGTTATCTCATTAATTATCTGTGTCAGATTCAGATTATTACACATTTCTTTTAAACAATCTGAATCAGATGTCAGCCAGTTGAGATTAAGGTCACCTAATATTATCATTTCTGAATTGTTGTACTGTGCGGGTAAGTCTGTTAAAATAAGAGATGAAGATCTTCATACTATCATAGTTAGAGAGGAGGTCAGACTGGATGGATGGGTAGTGCAAAGGCTTTGATGAAGGTATGATGTGGATTTTACTGTATTTTTAGCTGCAAAAACCTGTCTGTACATTAAACACTTAAATTAATCTTTTTATTCACGGATAGTTGTTTGAGTTGTTTTCAAAGACAGTGACAAACCTAGTTTGTCATTTCAGTACGAGGACTTTTAGGATGATTTGTCTCTTTTACATTTACTGTCCAATCTAATCATCTTTCAGGTTTGGAAGTTAAGTTGCATCCTGCTGTGGGGACAGAGGGCCAGAGAGTCACACTGACCTGCAGTACCAGCTGTCCTCTGACTGACAACACAAACTACATTTGGTACCTGAACAGTCGACGTCTGACGGAGCCAGAGAGCCAAAACAAACATCTGCTTCTAGACCCAGTCACCATTCAACATGCAGGAAACTACTCCTGTGCTGTCAAAACCCACCAAAACATCATCTCTGGTGAAAAGTCTCTAACTGTCCAAAGTATTACAGGAACATCAACAGCAGCAGCTGCAGGAGTTGTTGCTGCTCTCCTGGTTATAATAACACTCGCTGTCTTCTTCTGGATTAGGTGAGAAACACTGAGCTTTGTTTCAGAGTCATGATATTTACATACTAACCTGACATCATCTATTTATTTTTATATTCTCATTTCTCATTTCACTAAGCAGGAGAAAGAGGTCCTCCAGACATTCTCCTAAACCTGAACCATCAGACAATATGGAGGTAAATAAAATGATTTAAACAATTCTGCTACATTACAAAACATTATTGCACACATCCTTTTTAAATGATTTTCTTGCAGGTTAAATGCTTAATGCTTAAATGCATTAAATGCTTTCCTCATAGGTTTTTATTTTGTTACTAAACACCATTTTATCATTATTTTCAATGTTGATAATTATCTTGGAGAAACCCTGAATGGGGTAATTTCGTTGTTATTTATTTTCTTTATCATGAAACTGGAATATAAAGAAACCAAATATCTGCTGTTACACTCACTTAATATAACTTCCAAACCCAATGTGTTCAACTTTGAATTGTTAACTATTGCTTTGCTTTGGAGCATCAACCAAAACTTTAAATTCAACATATTGTAGAGTCATATTTATTTTGTTTCTCTATCAGCTAAACCCTGATCCTGTGTGTGAAGACATCTCAGCTCAACTAACCGAGCAGGCTGAGCTTCACTATAGCAGAGTTTACTTCTCTAAGAACCAGACAGATCCTCTTTACCCCACCGTCCAGCCACATCAGCCTGAAGAACAGGATCAGGTCCTCTATTCTGTTGTCAACTTAAGATCCAACACAACCCCTGAGTAAACATCTCTCCAATACAACTCATTATATGTGATGGAAATAATAATTATAGAGCTTATTACAAGTTCATCTATACATTATTTCAGAACTTCCTGGTACTATTTTGATATTTTGAACTTGGATTAGCTTCTTTCACTGTAATGTTTACATTGATAACATTGAACACACCACTGGTCAGATTTCTGTGAAAATTGCTTACAAGATTACCAGAATGTAGTTAAAGATTGTGAGCTGTATGATGAAACTGCGACTGAGAAAAATTGCTTTTCTTATATTTCTGAATAGCCCACTTTGATACATTATAAACCAACATTATACTCATAGAGTACATTTCTTTTTTTCAGTTATAACGACCAGGTGGTTGATCCCTAAAGTTCAAACAACACAGAAAACAGAGGCTTAAAGAGAGTGATAGTAACCTTCCTTTGATGTATAGAGGAATATGTTTCTGGTTTTTAACCCTTGCATTTACACTTAGGTGATTCAGTTGATAACCTTGGCCCAATCTCAAACCAGCCCTTATCCCCTAATCCTATGCACTCCCCCTTTGTTTGTGTGTTCATGTAGGGGATCGACAAATTAAGGGCCAGAGTGGAAGTGGATTGTGAAACCGTTAAATAGTGAGTCTGCAACAGTGCAGGCTTACGGTCATCCTTACAGGAAGTGCATGTGCAACAGGAGAACGGAGGAAACAAGTTAGAGTTCAGTGTTTCTACATTGTCGCAAATTTTAGATCAAGCACACCCAACTTTGTTTTCATCAAGCTAACTTCGCAGTCTCAATCAAAATCTCACAATGTGTCCCTAACTTTTTCCCTAAAGTCACCTCAGTTGTACCACATTCACAAATGCCTGTATGCCACACAGCTGGCATAAAAGTAAATTAAAATATGTCAGATTTACCTCACATCTCATTCTCATGGTTTTAGATGTCATGTGTTGGACATGGACAGTGGAAATGTGAAGCATAGTTTTTTTTAAATATATTATTTGTAAAAAGTGGACTAAAATGTGCAAAACCTGATAACCTGAAAAGTTTAAGTGACCTGTAGGGACCTGCTCTGAAAGAATCAACATGACTCGGTCTGCCCGACTCTTGATTCAGGGTCATGTTGACATGTGTGAGCACAGCTTGTGGTCATATGACTATATCTGCTGATACTGGTCTTCCAAAATGTGTCACGATATTTTGAAACAAGGTCATGACATCAATCACTAAAAATCTATGTTTTTATATGTTCCGTTTGTGAGGGCGTATCAGTGCTTGGTATATATATATATATGGTGTCTGTTTCACTGGGGTAATATATGCTCTGACCTATTAATCTACTTAATTTTTATATCTGATGAACTAGTATTAGTCGCCAAATTTGTTGTTGTTTTTTGTCCTGTTTTTGCTTTGTTCTTTTTTATTTCTTTCTCATTATTGATGTTGTTGTTTTCAATTGCTTTTCTATGCTATCTAAATCCAGCATACTGTTGTCATGTAATGTCTTAAAATGTAAATAAATGAAAAAAATAAAATAAAATCAATGTGTTTTTCAGATGGACTTTTGACTGATCCCTTTGACTCTCCAACAAGAAATAATAATGTGATATCCTACTGAGACTCTGGCTTGGGTTCTCCCTGTTTCCTTAATATGAATCACACAATAATTGTCTGTATATTTATTTATTTATTTACAAAGTCTGTGTTATTTTTTAAAAACAATCTATCGAAAGTCACTAGTTGTAGTAGTAGTAGAAAATAAATCTTTGGTTGCAGTATGAAGTCATGACACCAGAGGGCACCTGTGAGCAGCAAACGATGGGAGATGCATGCCTGTAGGTTAAAAACAAGACTCAGAAACAAATGAAGCACAATTGCCACAATAAAACCTTTTTATAACTGTCACATCATTGTGTGTGAGACATCCACACCATTTTATCAGCCATGTTTGCCAGGAGGGGGGGAATTCCTCTTCTTTGGTTTATTCTAAGAAATATTCTCACTTCCTGTTTCTGTAGAATGTCAACATGAAACCCCCATAAAGTACATTTGTGAACATGCTTCCCTGTCGCCTCCGCCCATTTCTCAAATTAGAAAAAAAACTCACTACACACTTATATACTTGTTCTTCTACACTTGTAAGGACCAACAGTGACAAAATTATATTAATGTGCCCCCTGAACTTGTCTTTCCTTAATCGTCACAACTACTGCAAACCTTATCCTCGACATAATTCAAACCTTTTTTTCCTAAAACAAGATCTTAACCCTCAAACACACCTTTGAAGAAATGAGGACAGAAAACAGTTCAAGGTTCAAGGTCTAAAACTCGAGTCCTTGAAAAGACACGATCACACACACACACAGACACACACACACACACACACACACACACACACACACACACACACACACACTCACACGCACACACACACACAGTAATACCTGTGCCAAGCTGCCAAAAAGCTTTCACTGCCCTTGTGTGCTTGAACTTGTCCAGATGAAGTTATTTAGGTAGGTTTGAGGTCAATAAAAAGAAGAGCAAAAAAGGAACATGTGGCACTTATGCAATACAGTTACTGTGCATCTCTTTCTTAATTTGAAACAGATATGTCTCATACTTTGCAGGAACTGCTGGTTAGTCACATATATTCTGTATAGTCACCGTGTATACAACATAAAGAGGAATGGGATGTATGGTCGCAGCATTTAGTGAAACATTATTACAGAAATGACTTTAGCATATACTATAAAAGGAGGACAGGTGAAGATATGTAGTTTTTCTTTAGTATATTCCAATATTTGTGAAATAACTGGTAATTTCACAAGGTTTTACAAGTGGTCTAACATGAAACACAGTAAGGTACAGTGAACAAATGTGTCGTCCCACTTTCTGGGAGTAAATCTGTCCTCCTAATCTGCAGCCCATGACCTCAGTAATGAGCTCAGCTGCTCAGAGATCCTCCGTGGAGGATATCAACTGTAGACCAGCACGATGATTCACTCAGACAGAGGGGGCAGAGGGTCACGCTGGGTGAAATTCAGAAGAGGAGGACCAAACAGACTAAAATATCTCTCTTTCAGCACTCTTTTAAAGTTGTACTGAAGCACAAGTCAGGTTTCTTGTATTAAAAATATGCATGAGTCACAAGTAACTAATTTAAATCGCAACAAATGGTTGAAGGATGTCTGACTGCATCTATTTTTATGTTCATGTTAGGCTGAGAAAAAAAACAGAAGTCAGAAAACTATGATGATGGATAGATTTCAAACTGCTTTATAAAGATTTAAGAACGAAATACAATTATGTTTATGCTGCAACATGTCCAGAGCTGATCAATTTTAAGGATTCATTAATGCGAGAAAGCAGAACTCTTTCACAAATGTTCAAAAAGGAGCCCAGTTACAAATTTTTAAAAAAGCTACCCTGAAACAATTACATAAATATTACAGCATTTTTAGTTTTTGTATATTCTACTGGAGAAGAACAGAAGTGGAGGAAACGCACTAATGATAAAATCTTTACTGACACAGGGTGTGATGCACTAATCCAGCCCAGAATGTCTAAAGACAGATAAAGAAAGAATCATGCAAGGGTCACACATAGTTGAGGAACTGGCCTTTTTTCTTTCGCTTTTTCAGTTTGACTGTCACTCTCTATTTGTTATGTAACTTGCACATATTCCTTATTTAATGTATTCACCAGATGTAGTTTATGAGTGGGTCTGGCTGTTCTGGGACTTGTTGACAAATGGCAGGCGCCGCCGTCGTAAAGAGTCATGTGGACAGGCCCGTTGACGTGGCTAGTTTTTTTCCTCCACCCGCTCTTCATCACAAACAGCACAAACAGGATGTGATGGAGCTTTCCCACACACTGTTTCTACATCCCTCCCTGAACTCTGTAACTTATGATGACATTTAATGTCACCACAGGCAAAACGTTTAGTTAAATCTTAATATGACTTGTTGGCTGATGTGGATTAATGGAGGATGATACCGATAGTAATGCTGATATTTTGTATGATAGTTTTCTTGCAATATCCCTTTAAATCTGATCATTTTTTTGATGTATTTTCCCATGACCTCAGTGGTTTCTCCAGGATTTTTACTGAGGTCATGAGTTTGAAAGCCTTTGAATCACCAACTTTACAGTAAAAAGAAAGGAGCTAAGAAACCATTTATTGACCCCTCCCAGACACAAGACCTGAGTTATTGTTTGTATGTTTCTACCATCAGCTTTGATTGTATTTGTGTAGCAGATGGTGCAAAATGTAGGCTTAGATACAATAGTTCAAAAGATAAAATACAAAATAATAGAAATAAATGGTGAGCAATCTGCAAATCTGAGCTACTTCTATTCAACAAAGAAACCTAAAGGAGTAAAATGATAGAAATGAGTCGGACTGAGTCAGTACCAATTTACTGTTATTGGAGAGATTATTCTGATTTGCATAAATTAACCTTTTACTTCCTTTTTCACTGGAACAGTCTCTTTATTTAGTTTTTTATTATACTGTAGAAACAGGGTGGAGGTTTCTGGCACAACTTCCCCTTCTTCTAAGGTGCCCAGAGAAGGAAAAAAGTCTGAAGAAAGTCAAACTCCAGCAACACTTGTAGTATAGAAGGACTTTATTAACAGACCAACGCGTTTCGGCTTGTGGCCTTCATCAGACCAACGCGTATCAGGGTTTTTAATTATACTGATATTACAGATTTCATTTATTCACCTTATTTACCTATTTTATTCTGATCCATTATGACTCTTTGCTAAACCTTTCATGAGTTATTGGTTCAAATGTAAACATTACAAATATATAATGGATAATGGTGTGTAAACAGCTGGATTTTCTGTTTTAGTCTTAAATATGTTTGGCCAGTCATCTACATGAGCAGCTTCACCAGTAAGGACTTTATTTACTTTGAATTGTAATGAACTGCGTCCTCTTGCAGCTGGATGGTAAATGAGGTTTGAATTTTTTGGGGCAAATCCAGGTTAAAACTGACCAGCTGTTTCATTCATTCTTCTGAAAATCTAACAATGTAAACAATGACCATTAATGGTTAAAATATCCACGACTGTCCCATGCTGCTGTGATGAGTTATATCATTAAAAGTAAACATCTTTAAGGTTAAATAAACTTGCAACCAGCAGCGAGATAAATCCTGCAG
Source organism: Scomber scombrus (assembly GCF_963691925.1). Taxonomy (NCBI): domain Eukaryota; kingdom Metazoa; phylum Chordata; class Actinopteri; order Scombriformes; family Scombridae; genus Scomber; species Scomber scombrus. Next base: position 29,866,090 of record NC_084971.1, read on the forward strand.
TCCATGTTGTTAGTGGTTTACTTTTCATTCACAATTTATAACACTTTTAAACAAATCATAACCACATAGCTCTTTTTTTCCCCAATTTGACACTGTCAACAGGTGGAGTTCATACGAGGATCCATCCATCACGTGGCGTACACGTGTTACTATCAGCCTGGAATAGATGTGTGAACAGCCTGAAGAGTATTTGAATATTATAGCATGTTGCTCGGCTATCACTGACTTACAGTAGACAAACTATGAATAGCCATAGAGCCTTACTAGGTTTCACAACTTTGCTCCGCCAAATGCCATCAAGTCATGTAATGTTATTTGAAATAAAGGTGAGGATTGTCTCGGCAGTCTGCACTTAGTAAACGTATTAAACCGGTTTCAGAAGGTAGCTTCAGGCAATAAGTCTTAACTGATGATTTATGGATGAATATATAAAACTTGTTCTACTACTGTGCAACAGATTAGTTTCAAACAAACAAACAAACTGAAAATTAATACTAGTTACTACCAGCGACTTCCTGGAGTCACTGGATACATTGTGGCTGGCCGAGAAATAATCTGGCTCAAAATCTTCAGTGAAAGTTTCTGTTTTTACACCTCAGCTTTTGTATGGATTTACAAAAGAGATATAACGTGTTAAAGGAAAGGTTCACAATTTTTCAAATCTGTCTGAAAACAACAGTCAGGAGCCAAAATTAACATGCTGTAATCATTCCTCCTGTTCATACTGGCCATTAGAAGATCCCTTCATAATGCCGTGTGATGGGGGACAAAGTCCACAGTCCTCCTTCTGTGCAAAAAAAATGTATTCAAAGTTTATCTGAAGCTAATATGAAGCTTCAATTGTCAAAATGAGTCAAATCAAGCAGATATCTTTCAATGTTACAGTCTTTTTAGTGTCAAGGTCCTTCTTTTTGTTACTACTAGTACCACCACACCACAAAGAGGAGATTTGATGCTAAAAAGACTGTAAATGTGTCAGATATCCACCTGATAACTAACTCAGACTGCTGAAGCCTCCTATAAGCTCCAGAACAACTTTTAAATGCATTTTTGCACAAGATAAGCGGCCTATTGTTTAAATACACACTTGAAACATTGTCAACCTAGCACTTCTGGTACCAGCACTAACCTGCTGCTGGTTGTAGCTTCATATTTACCCTGTAAATATCAGAGTGGAAATGAACTGTCGACGAGAAAGGAAGCCATTTAAGTTTACTGACAACAAAGCTGCCTGTTGTTTGTTTTGTATGAAACAAGGCTTTAGTTCAAACCAACTCAGTCATGAAAACATCATGAGCTAAGACACATGATTGCACACAAACACATGGATGCACAGTTTCTGACCCGACACCGTCTTTGTCTAATTGTCAGTGTGTCGTGAATAAACGAGTGAATGAAAGTGCCGTGATCCTGATTATAATCGACCACAGAGGAATGTGACGGGACGAGAATAATCTGCGCTGATGCTTTGCTCGGAGCTACCACGCCTGCAAACTGCTCATGTGGTACAGAAAGAAAAATGTTTTCCTCTTTCTTAAGTACGAAACACTTTTACCAGCCTCAGAAACTTTTCAATTACTGTTTTATACTTTACAATTTAACTTCAGACTCTGTACGTCCTAAATTCGAAGCATGTCCGGGGTTTTTCTTACAGTAACCAAACTCCACGTGCATGTTAACCTCAGCTTTACTTTGGACTCTTAAGGTCATGTCTCGTGAGAGAACTCGCCTCTAAAGCATTTTCTACTTACATGCTAGAAACACAAACCACACACATATGACAGTTTGGATATATTTGGCCAAGCAGGTAAAGGAATCTGTTTCAAGAGTCAGTAAGTTCATACTTTAAGAAGTGGAAAAGACAATATTTTATGCTACACTGTGATATTTTAACTATGTTCACAGATGGAGGGAGTGTCATATCATGATAGTATGAACATAAATCAATATACTGCTTTGTTAAATAGAGGAAAATCTGCTTAATTTCACTTTTACAGCTAAAGAAAAACATTTGAAAGCGAACAAGATGTTGTCACAAGTTGCAAAGCATTTTGATCTTTGACCTTTTTTACAGTCAAAGATCAAATGTCATAATAAGAGAAGCAGAGATGTAAACAATAACATTAATCATGGCTGCATCCCATTATAATTCTCTGCTCATGTGCACAGATAGGCATTAGCCAGATCCCATACTACACACTGACTGAGCAGGTTTGAAGGAGTCTGTAGCATGTGTACACTGGAAAAGCAACAACATAAAGTAAACTTTCTCCCCTCCCCCGACTGAATGCACAAAGAATATAAGCAGAAACTTCAATAAATAAGTATTAAATTGTCAGAAACACATTTAACTTTCTCTGTGTGATGTTTAATTGGTGGTGATACTCCAAAGTCACAGTTTAATTGACGTTTAATTTCCAATTAGTATAAAACAGTTAAGTATGCATACTTTTTATGTGTGCTAACTGCTAAAATAATACGCTATGACATTATTATGTAGTAAACTATACATAAAGAATCAGTGTGTAGTATGGATTTAGGACACATACTTCCTGGGACATTTAAATGAAATGAAGCCATTGTTAATTGTATTAGTTACTAGACTTGTCCTGCAAAAGGGAAGATAATCTGCTGTGGAATAACTCAGGTAATGAAAATAATGAGGTTTGTATTGACTGTTTATAAAGACACTTATCCAAACATATGTGTGGCATCCTGCTCCTGAAAAAGCATCCAAGAGATAAAACTAAACAGAGAAATATGGCATGGTGTGTTTAATGATTCAATGTTTGCCTTTAAAAAATATATATATATATATAGCTAATATGACATTATTATATATGATATTTACTATGTTGTAGCACAGCAGCAGTTTTGAGATGTCTAGCCTTTCATATCTTTTAATTAGAGGATGAGAACAGATGTGATGAGGATGTACTTTACTTAAAAAAAGCGACACAACATAGTCATTAACCCTTTTGTTGTCCTGTGGTCAATTTTGACCCAGGACGACAACAGGCGTTAACTCAAAAATGAGCCATAGTTTCTTTATATGAGGCCTATTGATCATAATTTCTAAAAGAATATGTGTAAAACCTGCAGTAATAAGTTGAAATGAAGTTGGCTCAAAAGGTGTAACAAAGAATTCGGTGATAATTTATATCTCATGTTTTAGAAACACCCGGGAGGACAAAAGTTGCATGGTCGATGGGAATGCAACATGAGAATCTGCTATTAATCACAAATAATTCAATCGTATGAATTACTTCTTTGTTTCCAACATACTAAACCTCATAGTGAAGCAGCCTTTCTTTTCTCTCTCTCTCTGTCTGCTTACAACTTCGTCCGTTCGTCTTATCTGTGTCTTCTCAGGAAGGCAAGGCCTCACTACTGAGGAATCTGTCAGGGAGGAGTGCATCTTAGTGTTTGCGTGTGTGTGTGTGTGTGTGTGTGTGTGTGTGTGTGTGTGTGCCTAAGGGGTTTTACTGCCAAGACTAAATTTACACAGCTGCTTGTCTGAAGTCAGCACATTGAGTCGATTCTATACCACACCAACATACACACACACACACACGTCAGTATCACCTTCTGGGAGACTGTTAATCATAATAAATACTCAAATAAACATTATTACTGAGGAAGAACCTGCTTTATTCACTTACTAAACCAAATAAGAGACACTTTTGGGATCGCTTAGACACACCATGCTCACACATAAATGTTTTGATGTCCGAAATATGTTGCTAAAGCTGTCCAAACATGACACCACACACACACAAACACACACGTCAGTATCACCTTCTGGGAAACTGTTAATCATAACAAATACTCAAATAAACGTTATTACGGTGAAGAAACTGCTTTAATTGCCAATGAAACCAAACTGGAGACACTTTTGGCTTTAGACAAATAAATGTTTTAATGTCCGAAATATGTCTTTAAATCTGTCCTATATGACACCACACACACACACACACACACACACACACACACACACACACACACACACACACACACACACACACACACACACACACACACACACACACACACACACACACACACACAGAGAGAGAGAGACAGGGTGGTTTCTTATAAACATCTGTGTCACTCATGATCCAGACTGTACAGGGACATCTGTGGCTTCCGCCCCCCTTCTTCTCCCCTCCTCCTCCTCCTCCTCCTTTTAACACCCACCTGTGAAACACACAACTGAAGTGTAGTCTGGTTTCTGAATTACAAGGTCCTTCCCATAAAGCCTTTGACCAGCTGTTTCTCGCTTTCTTCTTCCTCGTCTCTCACTTCCTGATAAGACTCGTTGCTCTTTTAGCTTCAGGCTTAAAGTTAAGTGACATTTACTTTTAATTTATTTCTCAGCTGAAAGTTGACAAACAGGTTGGGTTTTTTTTAGCCGTGCTTAAGACATGAAGATATTTAACACTAGAAAGATGCACAGTGGCCTTTAAAGGATCCTTATGAATCATTTGCATATTCTGATGGCTTCTGCCTGACATGTTTATCCAGTTATTTCAAATACCACTTCAGTTTTTACTTCTGATGTAATCCTCAGTGCTCACACCCTTTTCCGTGCTGTCAGTAAACTATATTTCATTAATTACTGTGAAAGACCAAAATACCGCAGACAGAAACTTAATGACTCACACGTGGAAACATGTTAAAAAATTTGTAAGGTATGTATGGAAACAGTACAGCGTGACTTCCCCATATTTTTAGCTCACTGTCAGCATGTTTGGTTTAAAGGTACAATCCGTAAATGAGTCATGAAGTAACAGATTACTATCAATTTCAGATCAGGCATTTTATTTTTCTGTGTTTGAGCTGTCATAGAGGAACGATAAAAGTTTCATGAATCTTTATATTTCACAATATAAGCCTGTTTTACCGGTGAGCTGGACACTTTCTCATCATTTGAACTTGCCAGTATTAACAAATGTGGCTGCTCGCGTACAAATATGACGTAGAAGACATTTAATTTTTCATTTTTTTTAGCTGACATTTACTTGTAATATTGGAAGAATATTAATCTGCAACTTTTGAGATAATGGATTGTATTAGTGACAGTATTTGGTTGCTGTGTTTAAATGTGAGGATTTGTTTGTATCGTTGTGAACTTGAATATATTTGGGGTTTGATTTTTATTTATGAAAGTAGGAAAAGAGCTGACATTAAAATGTATGTTTCATTGCCTTTCAGTATTAACAAATATTGAGTAGAAGACATTTCTTTTACTATTTCAGTACGGAAAGTATTCATCTACAACTGTTTTAGTAATTATTTGTTTTAGTGATTTTTCCAAGCTGCAGTCTTTAAGGCGGACTGTTTAAACGTGAGGATTTACAGCTTTTCTCTTGGGAGCTGACACAATTACTTTCAATATGAGGAAGAATATTTATCTGCAACTATTTTGATAACTACGATAAGATATTCCTTAATTAGTCCCATGGTGGGGAATATTATTGCAGCAGTAAGTGGATAATAAAAAAGTAGAGCATCAATAGTAATGAATAAATAAGTACAAAAGCAATAAAAAAAAGTAGTGAGAAATATAGCTTCCTTTGGTTTGTATTGTTGTAATAGATAATATTTTAATATATTTGCAACTTTCAGGGGCTTTCCACCTTTAGAAAAAGGTTTATCACTTTTCAAAAAGGAAGGAAAGAGCAGGTGTTTATACTGAGAGAGGCTCTGTTGTATGAGTCAGAAAAAGGAAGCAGCTTAAAGGAATACATTTACATCCCTGCTTTTCCTACTGGCAATTATCAGATTAATTTATAATAATGACTAACTTGCAGCTCCCATTAAAACTAGAAAAAAGTACAGCAGACACACATCTCTTAAAGAGTACTGACATTTATTAGAAAAAAGAGACGCAAAGCATTTTTACAGGCAAAAAAAAAAGAAAACCCAGCTGCGCTAAAGACACTCTGATCTAGTAAAGACATGGTCAGGTTTTATGTTTTTTTGTTGTTGTTTTTTAAAATCCAGCATTAAATAAAAGCCACAAATCTGCAAGCAAAAAAGGACAAACTATATACACACACGAAAAAAGAAAAATGTTGACAGTGTGACATCCAGGAATTCATAAAATATATTTGAGGCCCCTTTCTGGACTTGAAGCTGTTTAGAGAGAAGGTTGGAAATGGGGGGGGTTGACACCGGGTTAAATAAAAAAGGAAGTGGGTAATAACAAGAAGGTAAGAAGTGATTTATCTCACTTTAAAAAGACGCACAGGAGCTGGTGGGTGGGGTGGGTGGGCGGAGAGGGGGTCAGAGGGTGGTTTGGATACTGACTGATGCTGGAGTGTGGTCATTCTCTGAGGAGGAATATCTCATCGTTGGTTAGAGTCTACATTACTACTGGGAGCTATAGTGACTCATGTTTTTCATGCCTAGTCTACAAAAAAACAAAAAGGACAAATATGCACCCCTGCCCTGTTTACACGTTATTTACTACTGAGGGCAGGGAGAACACATTTGGGGGGATTAGGTGGGGAGTCTAACAGGGGACTGAGAGACAAGCATGTACAGATGCTTCACCTGACTACCTCCCAGCCCCCCTGCTCTACGCTATAATCTCATCAACTTTCAGAGGCCTTTTCTACTTTTGCATCCAGCCATTCCCTCTTTTCTGTTCAGTGGGTGAGCGTTTCATACGTCCACCGTCACACGCCGCCTTTAAATCTCTTAAAAAAGAAAAATTCTGATATCTAAAAAAAATTTAAATTTCTCTGCGGCGACGGCGTGCGAGCGTTGGACCTTTCTACGCCACTGAGCCGGTCTTGCTTCGGCGGTGCTTACGAACTTCCTCCATCAGATCTTTCAGGTACTGGATCTCTCTGCTTATGGACTCTGCCTTTTCCGCCAACTCGTGGTTCTTCTTCTCCAGCACGGTGCACTCATCGTTCAGCAGATCCTGCTCCACCCTCTTCTTCTGACGGTAGCGGGTGGCCGCCGTCTTGTTCTGCTCCATCTTCTTCAGTTTCTTCTCCACCACCTTGGGAGCGCCGGACACCGATTTGACCTTGGAGCCCTTGGCCGACGGGGAGGAGGAATCAGAGGGCTCCTGTTTGGAGTATGGTTTGGTCCTGGAGGAACCAGCTGCAGGAGAGGGGGTGGGAGAAGGAGAGGGGAGGTGAGCCGGTGAATCGGGAACGGAATCGATGCCCGAGTCGCTGTCGCAGTCGCTGGATGGAGGAGAGGCTTTGATGGACTGGTCGGAGAGAGATACAACAGAGGACTCATCTTTACTGGTGAGCACCACCAGTAAGTGGCCGGTGGTGGGGAGGGAGAGCACGATGGGGCTGCTGGTCTCAACGCTTCCACTGGGGTCTGGGATGATGGTGGCGGTGGCGGTGATGGAAGTGGTGATTTTTTCAGCATCCAGAACATCCACTTCACTCCCAAGCTCCAATGTGTAAGCTGGAGAAGGCGGAGACTGAGGAGGAGGAGTAGGAGGAGCTGGGGATGGAGGCTCTGACTTCATGCCAACCTCAAGATCGGGAATCACCTCCGCCGCTGCTGTCTTGGCCTCGGCTACCCCGGGGAGAGGGAACTCCACGGGGAGGAAGGGGATGCTGGGCAGCGACAGCCCGAGCTCATCGAGACTGTTGTGCGGGGCCGGGACGGCCGCGTCGAAGGTGTCGAGATCCAGATCCATGTGGGTGTCGAGGGAGGCCAGGAGATCCTCGGGGGAGCCGGGAGACTCATCAGACGAGCAGGAGCCAATGAGCGAATCCAGGTCAAATTCACTCAGGTCGATTTTCTCTGACATCCAGTCCATGCCCGCAAAAGCATCTGCAGACAGGGGAGTTATTTTAAAAAAATTAATATAAATGTTAAAAGAATAAAAACAAAAATACAAACTTTAATGCCATTTAGTGATATTTAATTAATAGAAAAGCAAAAAACCCCACTCCATGACGACCTCGAGCTCAAAATTATCTTTCCTACTGTTTGCACCTTGTTTTATTGCATATTGCACTTTGTTGCTCTTATAGATTGTTAATGTTGTATTTATGTCTTAAGTTGTTTTTAATTGTCTTAAATGTTGTTATGGCTACGGGAGTGCTATCTAAATTTCGTTATATTGTTGTCTGACTCTCAATATCATGACAATAAAGCTACTAAACTAAAAACTTTATGACACATTAACACCTCACACTGTGTATCCAGGGAACAAGAAACTTGACACCTCTTCTAAATGATAACCAGAGTACAATGTGCCTGATATCAGTGAATGAGGAAACTGGAAACAATGGGGGGGATCTGCGTCATAGTGAAATAAACACATCTGACAAAACTGGTTTGAGCCAGTCTCAGCCACACCTGCCGGCTGCTAACCAATGAATGTTGACCACTGCTCACCACACCTACACATAACACATTCATGCCTTTAATTTTTTGTGAATGGCGTCCTGTAAAAGTACATTATTCACTACTTTAAATAATGATTTAGCAGCTTGAAGTTAACTTGTTTATTTTGGTCATGTTTGGCTGTAGGATTCACATTAATGTGTCTTTGAGGGGAGCTCTAACGATGACCTAATTTTAACATCTAGGACACGCAGCCTGCAGCGCTATCTCAAGTTCCTTTAACCAATTAAACCACCCACGTAAAACTGAACAACGAGCCTGCAAGTAATTAACATTCCCAACTTTAAACTCACATTTAATAGCGCTGGAAACATTTTGAGTTGTTTGTTTAGTTCTCTGTGACATTTGACTAAAGAAACTGCTCAAGCCTGTTATTTTATAGTGCACGTGATCTCAATTTGAGCTCCTTTAACCTTTTTCATGTGGCTTTTAACTTTTAATGTCTTGTTTTAAAGAACTTTGTTTAGTGGGAACTTTTAAATCACCTTTGCCATCTTCTGCTCCAATATGGGCTTCGAGCAGGTCGTTGGCACCCAGCCAGGGGAGGGACAGCGAGTTCACGCCAGCCTTGGTTCCCAGGAACGAGGAGGGATTGGTGGGGGGAGGAGGAGGAGAGGGAGGCAAAGAGGTAGGGGAGGACGACATGGTCTGATAGGGAGACAGAGAGGATGCATAGGAGGAAGAGGAGGAGAAAGAGAGGGGGGGCGAAGCTGGCGCCTTCCCCTCTAGAGAGGAGGAGGGAGAAAGAGCTTCTTCTTCATCTTGGTCCAGAAGGGGCCCCATCGGGTCAGCCATCAGAAACGAGGGCCCTGTGAACAAAGACGTTCTCAGTCAGTATCAAGTATAATTTTCTGCCACCAAAAAAAGGTAACACCCTCACTATCCAAATACTGCGTGCTTTGGGATCATTTGCTCTTATAATACCAACCTAAGTACAGGTCCCCCACGTCCTCCAAGGCAAGCTGGGAGAGTGTCATCACTGCTGCTGCTGCTGGTCAGTGGTATCCGCAAACGGGTGAATAAAAACAAAGGTGAGTCCGGTGACGTTACCAAGTCGAGGGGTCCGGTACTGCTGTCGACGGCAGCAAAGCTGAGGGTGGTTGCCGAGAGAGACCTGAGAGAAAGAGACACAGCCGTGAGTTAAGAAACGTTTAGTAAGCGGTCACTGAGTTAAGTAGCAAATAATAAACATCAATATGAGCTTGAGTATAGTGTATTCTTCCTAATTACACTATTTATTCATTTAATATTTGACTTAATGTAGTTATTGCATATAGTTTTGCCGTTAAGTGTATTTGTTTCAAAGCTAAAAAGTCTTCACTTTAACTTTTAATTAGCTTTTCTATCAGTCACTACTGCCCTTATTTTAATAGTTGTATTTTACTTGATTGCATACATTGTTTATACATTGCTCCTTTTTATATGAAGCACTTTGTGTATGTAATTTGTTTTATTGTGAAGCACTTTAAGCTGCATTTATTGTATGAAAAGGTGCAATAAAAAGAAAGTTATTATATTCTCCACTAGCCAGAACTGAAATGGGAAAAATGTTATAATAATGCACCTTACACTTGGAAAGATCTGCCACTTAATCAGATTATTTACCACTACAGCTGTTAAAAGGCCTTATCTAAGACCCTGCTTTAATTAATTAACTGCAAATGTTTTTGACTTCACCATAAGCTTTTGTGTTTAGTTTTATTGTCTTTTACCTAATATTGTTTTGCATGTTGTTATTTCTCAACACCATTGTAAGTTTGGATTCCTACTCAATGGTCTTAAGGAAAAATAAAAGGTTACTAATACTACTAGTTAGTATTGTTTCTTTTAGCTACCTCATTGTAATTTCCCTTTAGGATTAGTAAAGGATTAATGAAGTACTCTCCCATCCATCTGTTACAGTATTAAGCCACGTGGCGGACAATAATTGGGCGAACCCCGTCTCTAATATCTAGAAAAACTACCCATACAATGTCTGAACTTCATGGTATTAACACCACCACACATTTCCTGGTTAAAACAACCTCGTTGAAAGCATTACAACTTCACAACTTCTCGTATTGGTTTGCACTTTGGTCGTTAAAACAGCCACTGCCTGTCTCCACTGAAGGGGGGAGGGGAAGCTAATTTTGTCTAATCCGTGCCATTGAAGTGTCAAAGCGGCGTTGATGGGTAAACACCCCGCCCTCCACCGGGGGATAACATTTCCTAATTTGGTCATGCTTTGGCCGGTAGCCCCGCCTCCACTCTCTCCCCCCTCCGCCCCCCCTCCTCTGAGTCACCGCGCCCGTTGAGAGAGGAGGACGGCAGCCATTTTCACAACAGACGGCTGAGTGGAGGAAAACAAAAAAAAAAAAGAGAAAGGGGGCGATAGTGCGCGCCATTTTGGACACGCCACGTTGTCAGTCTCAAACATACACAAACACAGCCGATATTGGAGAAGGCTTTAAAAGCCGCTTTAAAATTAAAAAGATATTTTAACATCGGGTTTAATAAGTCCGAAGCAGCCTTTAACACGCCTCAAAACACCACAAGCTGTCAATGGTGTTTTGGAATAATTGGTGACCGTGTTAACTGGTGACTCTCACATTAATAGACCACGACTTAACTTAATAAAAATATTAGCGTGTCTTACATATAAAACACAAATGAGTATGTGTATAAAAAATTATTAAACTACAATTAAAAGGCTTTTTAAAAGGAGGACACTTCCGTGAAAGTCACCAGTTAACACGGTCGCCAGTTAAACCATAACACCAGCAGCTGGGAACTAAATTACTCCCCACTGACAGGCTGTAATTTGACACTGACAACTTCTAACCAGGAAATAAACATACATCAACCAATTTTACTCGCTTCCTTTATCATAATAAACACTTTTCAGGATGTTTAGCCAACTCAACAGGTCTGTTAACTTTATCAAACACCTACAATAGTGTTGTCTTGTGGCTAGAAACACTCAAGAACGCTGAAAAATATCCTTAAAAAATATATTTAAAAAAAATACTTACGCCATTTTGCCAGAAATAGCCAGTGCACTTAGCCTTTGCACTGCCGTGTTGTTGCCGCTGCAGGTTAGCACGCCTTCACACTGCCATTCTTGTTTAGCGCGGGAGAGCTTTCACCGAGATACCGATACTTTACTGTGTTGTTGAAGAGGCGAAGGACGTGAAGTGAAGCGTCACGTCAGGATTTATAGAGCCAGCGCACCGCCGACTGTGCTCCTCCGCCGTGTCACTCCGCTCGCGTCTTTTTTGTGATTGGTTAGACGCACACATCTATACAGTTGGACAAAATAGATCCATCGGAAAACTTACTACGAGCGCCTCCCCTCGTCAAATGTAGGTCAAATGCAAAATGTAAACATTAAAAAAAAGGAAACGCGTTTTGGGGTCTTTTTCAAATGTCAACTAATGATAAAGTAACATAGGCTACAGCATAGATTACGTAATATATCTCTCAAGATGTTTTGTCATTATTGGGGCCGTTTTTTTATTAAATTAGTTACATTGTCCGTGTATTAAGGCATATATCTCAAATTAAATATGATCAGAAACAATTAAGCTTGTGTTTACACTTTACTGATACTTATCTTGCATGCAGTGTCCCGTTTTAAATGATTTTTATAACTTTATGTATCTCTTAAACATGTTGGTGATGATCTTTAATTCATAATTTTCAGTCGTTTTTACAGCATTATGGACTAATTAACTCTTTATAAAGACACCTTTTTACACTTTGCACGATTACTTTCCGAACCAATTAACTTAAATAGGAGGAATAAAACGACCATGTTTGTTTATTGTAGTGTTTTCCAGATATATTTCCAGCCTTTGATTTATTTATTTTTTTGCTGGGCTGTCACTACACCATATATTGTATTCCTGTATTAGTTGGTGATCTCTGTAGTCTAGAATTCATTGCAGCTGGGGGTTAAACCTGGTGAACCCGATTTTAGTTCACAGGGTTTAAGGATTGGACTGCCCCCTAGTGGTTAGCTGCACCCCTTAAAAACTATACTTTATATATTTACAGTACAAGTTTACCAGTTAATTAATTGAATAATAGCAGCGATGATAAATAGAGTGTGTATGGTGAATGTGCTAGTGTGTGGATGGAATTATTCAGGTTAATAATCAGCTCAGCAATAGCTCAAAAAGAACAAAGGACACCAAATATTTAAAGCTGGAGAGGTAAGGTGAGTCAAGGTTTATTGGTATTTAATTTATAGCCTATATTCATACACAAAGACATATGTGATTTACATAATGCATCAAAAACCTTTAATAAGGAATTCAGCTCCAAAGAAAGATGAGCCCAAAAAACTCAAAAGATTAAAAGGATATGTGATCACAAAACGCCCCAAATTATACACAGTATGTAACCTACAGTATTATATACAGGCCCCTTCAACTTCAGGTGCCTTAACCCTCGTGTTTTCAACCTTGATTAATCAGTGTATGTATGTATACAGTTGTGGTCCCTTAAAATCGCTTCAATAAGGCGATAATAGCAAAGGAAAAACATTGTTAGACAGAAAAATCAGTGTTGCTGTTGTGACTGTGAAGTTATAAATATGATGCTTGGTGTGATTTGTTTAAGTTTGTTCCCTATTTACTTTTATTTAACTTAGAAATATTAAGTATCATGCCACAACCTACCACAGAAATATATATAAAAATATGTGTAAATACAAAAGTATGTAGTCAAATCAGGTAGGAGAAGCATCATCACATGAAAAACTTTCACTCATCTGAATTAAACTCATTTAACGAGTCCCTGACCTTTATGAGCTCATCCAATTCCTTGCCAAGCTCGTCCACTAGTGTGCGGATTTTCACCGCAAACTTTGACTCAAGGCCCTTCTTCATCTTCAGCCCATGCTTTCCTTGGGTGAAGAACATTTCCATGCCAAGGGTGAAGCCTTGTATCAGCCTCAATGCCCTAGTGCTCAGCTCTGTGGTCATGATACGATCCCCTTTTTTAGTAAGCAGCTCTCTCACGACCCTCACAGAATCTAACCTGGTTTCACCCAGAATGGACAGATCATGCCACTTTAGCTGCAGCCTACCCTCCTTGATGAATTTCAAGCAGCCATAAATTTCCTCCACAAGGTCGGTGTAGTCCGTGAGGATCTTTTCTATTTTCTTTTTGTCCTGTGTGGCATTCACCTGAAAGAACAGATTTCATTGGCTGTTAAAAAACTTTAAAATGATTTAAATCCAGAATATAAATCAAAGCCACTTTGTGGCATAGATTTTTTAAAATATGACTATAACATCTATTTAATGTGCCTACAGTATGTATTGCTGTTTGCTGGAGTGTAGGTTATTTATACTACCACTAGGGGTATCAAAGCTGAAAAATGTAACTTTTCATGAAGGAGGGCTTGAGATATATTTTTCTGAAATATTTAGCATTTGAAAACCTTTAAAGAGATTTTTATTCTTATTTTTCGTGTCTCTTCTTCACCTGAAGGCATGTATCTCATCAGCTGATAAAGATCCATCCGACCATGATACTAAGACTCTTGTTAATATGCAACTTAGAGCTGGCCAATTCAATTGATGAAGCGCATTTTATAACATGTAAACTCATCGGTTTTCACATTGACATGCATTTAGCAACAACACCCGAATACAATGAATAAAATAAAGTGTTATAGAAAAAAAGAGTAAAGAAAGATATCCAAGCATAAGAAAACTGAAAAGAAAACAATCCAAATTCCTAAACGCTGCATCCACACAATGCAAAAACAGACGCTTTGATCAATAATGTTTGTTTCATGTCTGGTCACCTTGTGGGCGATGGCTGCTGATGCACCGGTGACGCCACCCGCAGCAGCAACACCCACCCCGACTACTGTCAGGGCCAGTGAGGCGCCCAGTGTGAGCGGAGACAGTATCACTCCAGCAGCTGCTGCCACTCCTCCTACTACAGTTGTAGCTCCTCCTGTAATGCCAGCAATCTTTGTTCCCTTAGAAACCTTAAAAAGGTTGAAGGGAATTGATATGATGATGACAGAACTTCGATATCTCAAGCATCCAAAAAACACAACACAATCTGAGTGTAATAACTTGGCCAAATCCATCTGTAAAAGTCTGACATTTGGATTTAAAGTATTATGATTAAATTGAATGCATTTACATGGCCTTAAGTGGTCTTTTCACCTTGTCTAAGTTGTCAGCGATGCCGAGAAGCTCAGTATTGTACTGCGTCAGGGTGCAACCATGATCAGACGTGAGGAGGATGTAAAGCTGGACAGCATTATAGAGATGCTGAGTTTTCAGCCTGGTGATCCTGGAATGTACCGTTTTATGAGAATATTTGATCAGATTATTACAACTAATTGATTAAACTCATCCTTCAGAAAAGTCAGTTATGAGATGCATCCTCCATAAGTCTTCAACAATATCATTATTGGTTGTGGTGTGGTGGTAAAATGGCCTTCCAGGTCAACAAGTTTGACATTAACACCAAATATCTGTCTAATGATTTAACACAAGCACAGATTTGATATGGAAATAAACTCTTATTGCAGAATTTTGTTCAATTATAGATGTAGAAAATATGTACTATTTTCTTACTTTTGTTCTCTCTCCCCCCTCAGAGTGAGATCCCTGCTGAGATCCTCCCAGGCTGTAAATCAATAAAATTATAGTTCAACAAACACATGAAAAACCTCAAAAAGAAATGATTTCAAGCTTTTTTTCTCACTCACGCGTCACGTTCTTCCACCAGTCCATCAGTGCGTCGGCATCCTGATGGAAAATGAAAGGTAATTTACAGTTGAGCTAAAACATGATGATTGCCTCCTTTGATTTTGTAGTGAAATACTTTTCATGGTTGTGATTACCAGGATTTCTACCATTTTGTCATGAGCCTTTTTCTGTAGAAGCTTGGGAGGTGGAGGTGGTGCTTTACGGGTAAAATGATCTTTTCGCTCGGCCAACACCTGAGAAAATAAGTAACATTTTATTCAATGAATGTACAAATAAGTTAGATCTGAGTGATGAGTTTTACAATCTCACATGGCAGTGGGTTTTTTTCATTCTGTCAGTTCTCTGCTTCCTCCTCTGACACAGTATTCAACATGATGTTGTTCAATCAAACATGTAAGAAATCAGCTGGTTTCCCTGTGCAGTGATGTTGTTCTACATACACTTCTACATTGTCTTTAAATCCTTTGATTTTGTAGAAAATACTACTTGGTTGTGATTACCAGGATGTATTCTTTTTTGTCGTCAGTCCTATCCTTTAGTAGCCAGGGAGACCGTGGCGGAGGTTGTGCTTCACAGGTATCATGAAGTGATTGCTTTGCAAACATCTGAGAAAATACAAATAATCAATCAATCAATCAATCTTTATTTATATAGCGCCAAATCACAACAAAAGTCATCTCAAGGCACTTTACACATAGAGCAGGTCTAAACCGTACTCTTCAGGTTTAATTTGAAAGAGACCCAACATTCCCACATGAGCAAGCACTTGGCGACAGTGGCAAGAAAAAAACTCCCTTTTAACGGGAAGAAACCAGGCTCAAATTGGGGGGCCATCTGCCTCGACCGGTTGGGGTAGAGAGGAGAGAGAGGAAGGATAGGAGAGAGAAGCACATTGAAAATCAACACTGAAGCTAGTAGGTCCAGGACTGGACGTCGTTTAGAGACCCGGATTACATGTGAGACGAGAAAACACAAGGGAAGAAGTGTAGGTTATTGAATGCATTAATAGTACATGAATGTTAATGGATATAGATGGATGGATAGAGAGAGAGAGAGGAGAGAGGAGCTCAGTGCATCATGGGAGTGGGAGTCCCCCGGCAGTCTAAGCCTATAGCAGCATAAACTGGAGCTGGTCCAGGACAAGCCTGGCCGGCCCTAACTATAAGCTTTATCAAAAAAGGAAAGTTTCAAGCCCACTCCTAAACGTAGAGAGGGTGTCCGCCCCCTGGACCCTGACCATTAAGACCTTTGAAAGTGAGGAGAAGGATTTTAAATTCTATTCTGGATTTTACAGGAAGCCAATGCAATGAAGCTAAAATGGGAGTAATATGATCTCTCTTTCTAGTTTTTTGTCAGAACACGTGCAGCTGCATTCTGGACCAGTTGGAGAGTCTTTAAAGACTTGTTAGGACAGCCTGATAATAATAAGAAGTAGCAAATGCATAGACTAGTTTTTCAGCATCATTTTGAGACAGAATGTGCCGGATTTTTGTAATATTACGCAGATGAAAAAAGGCAGTCTTTGAAATGTGTTTTATGTGTGAATTGAAGGACAAATCCTGATCAAATAAAACTCCTAGGTTCCTTACAGTAGTACTGGAGGTCAAAGTAATGCCATCCAGAGTAGTTATGTCATTAGATAATGTGTTTCTGAGGTGTTTAGGGCCAAGCACAATAACTTCAGTTTTTTCTGAGTTTAGTAGCAGGAAGTTGCAGGTCATCCGGGCCTTTATGTCCTTAAGGCATGTTTGTAGTTTGGTTAACTGGTGTCTTTCACCTGGCTCTATTGATAGATATATTTGAGTATCGTCTGCATAACAACGAACATTTATTGAGTGTTTCCGAATAGTGTTACCTAAAGGAAACTGTATATATTTTTTATACATATTTTACAAATATATAAGATCTTCAATCAAACATGTAAAGAATCAGTTGGTTTCCCTGCGCAGTGATGTTTTTCTTTATAGTGTTCAGAGTAACAGTAACATTTGGTTCTACTTCTTCTTCTTCTTCTTCTTCTTCTTCTTCTTCTTCTTCTTCTTCTTGAAGTATTGGATTGACTTGACTACATGAGTAGCTTTTGTCCCTCATCATATCTGAAATAAAACATAAAACATCATCACCTTGTCTAATTCCTGCGTGATCTTTTCATTGTTGCTGTCTACTGGAATCCTTTTAGCAGTCCACTTCTTCGGCAAAACCGGTGGCGGAGTTAAACCGACCAAACCTCCCTGAGTTGGAATGAAAAACAAAATACACAATCAGCATCTGTATCTGACAGTGTGACCGTGTGAAACCTACAAATGGATTCACTAGAGATATAAAAAAAAATTCTAATTATGCCTTTCATGTTACTGTTGAGATGTCTGTTTATGGTTCAATGACATTTTTTTATGTCCATGTGGTTTAGTCACATTCTTTCTTTGTGTGGACCCAGCATAACATTTCTGTTTTTTTCCAATTTGAGAGAATATATTAGAGGATTATGGCTAAAAAGTGATGTAACCATAAAAAACTTTATACAAAATAATTCAACTTGCTTAAAACCTCTAAAATTCTCAGTAAAACACCATATCAACTAGTTTGACATGATCTTACATTATAACTTTTTATAGTAATAAAGGTAATGGAATATAATTGTTCTAAATATTAAATTTAGTCTGGGGAATCGTGTAAATCAGGAACCATTAACTTTTTTTAAATGAAGTAATTATTTGTATAACTAAACTTAAATACACTGTAGTTGGATAAAATATTACATTTTTATTATTCTTTTGTGGTTACACCATTTGACATTTTCAGCATTTCAAATTACATAAAACCAACAAAAATACAAAATGTACATTTTAACAAACCTGACGCTGCTTTTAAGACACATTTTTGAATTGCTCATCTTGCCAACCCTTATTTGTCACTGTAACTTTAATGTATGTTTTTAATGGGAGTTTGAATTATGCAGGATTTTACTTTTTGGATGTTGTATATGTTAAAAATACATCAAATGTAGCAGCACATCCCCTCCAGAAATATACATCAATAAACAATTAATTTCACCATATAGTACTGTATGTTGAACACTGCATTAAAGACTGTAGTCACACATGACAGCTTGAGTTAACATGCAGGTTTGATCTCATTACAGAATAAAGCAGCGCTGCTATAGATTAGTGACACCAACCTCGGATCGTGTGGGAGACAGAGGTTCACCATCCACAGTTCTTTCTTGAAGTGAATGCTGTTTCTTTAGCAGAGGAACTGGAGGATTTGCCTACATAAAGAGAGGAAGTGTAGCCGTATTCAACCAATTGCATACATTTAAACGCTTAAGCTGCTTGGATGATCTGATGAAACATTCTGTAATATATTGCAAAAAAGTTTAGCAAATCACAGGAATGAATTAGAAAAGTAGAGGAGAGAATTTATATCCAATATTTTTGTGATAATTGTGATAATTTTCTGAATTAATTTACTTAACTCAAAATACCCATCATTGCTCTCTGTATAAAAGGTAGGTTGGTCCTCTCTCTCTCTGTGAGAAGAGATCAACACTGGTACATATTCATCTACAAAGCACTTATCAAACCCGCTCTCAGGAATGGATTACATATGTTCCCCGGGTCAGTGCTTTTAGATTTTGTGCTGCAGACTCATCGAACAACCTTCAACTTGGTAAACTTTAAACTTTAAAAAGCACTTTAAATATCGATTCCCTGATAACACTGGGACACTTTACCAATATAATCTTCCTTTTTTTTTTTTGTTGAGCTTTTACACCTTTTAAATCTCACCCCTCAATGTAACCCTGACAAAATAGTTTGTTGATGATGAAGAAATGACCTTTATCCAATCATTAAGATGTATTATGCAACATAACCACAAATAAATGAATTACTCACAGTTTCTAAGTAAA
This sequence comes from Scomber scombrus, assembly GCF_963691925.1. Taxonomy (NCBI): domain Eukaryota; kingdom Metazoa; phylum Chordata; class Actinopteri; order Scombriformes; family Scombridae; genus Scomber; species Scomber scombrus. The sequence continues at coordinate 29,885,116 of NC_084971.1, forward strand.
CATGATCCTAACTTTGTGTGTGTGTTTACTATTATTGGGTTTTATTTTTATTTCTCAAATTGCATGTTTTTATTTCCAATTCTTACTGTTAAATGTTTGTTTTATGTAAAGTACATTGAGTTGCCATTGTGTATGAAATGTGCTATATAAATAAAACTGCCTTGCCTTGCCTTGCCTTGCCTAACTGAAGAGTCAAATTCCAAACTAATTATATCATGCAGTGATCTGACTATCCCCACAGAAGAATTCATATTTTAAAAAAGGGTGTTTCAAAACAAATGCCTTTTAGATTCTTATTTACAATCCTCTTGTGAGTAAAATGTAAATATGGTCGAGACAAAAACACTTTTAATCCGCATTCTACATCTGAACGCACATCTCTACGATTTATCAACGTAGTAACTGTCTGTTGTGGTTTAATTCAAGACGACTGAAGTGTTCATTGTTCCTGTCGAACAAGACTGATTACATCTTTGTTAGCACTCACATCTTATTTCACTTTCGCTCTGAACAATAACCGACAAGACTGTGGTTAAATAATCTACCTCTGCAAACTGGATATTAGCTAAAATAATAATGATTGTGATGTGCAGTTGGTCACATGCATTGAATCAGTTTGTTCAAGTAATTTAAGTTAGAAAAGAAACTGAAAGATTAAATGATATTTGCAATAATGAGAAGCAGTTGATATCAATTGTAATTTCAGATGACAGTCAACGTTACACATATCAATAAAATTATTTGCAAACCTTCCGGTGTGAGAAATGTTCCCATGCAATAGTCACGTGCCTTGAGCAGGAAGATGGTTTCAATATGAATTTGTGTGTGAGTGTAATTTAATTTAATTTAGACTTTAAACTTTATTTTGCAAATGTAACTGAAATTTTGGTTCAAAAAATTTACAAAAGGTTTCTGTGACACCGACATCTGTTACTCTTATAAACTAAAAGGCATTTTTCAGTATATTAGACATTTGATGCTCTGGTAATCAGAGAGATGAAGTTCAAAGAGTCAAATCAGCTCAATCAAAATAAAGAACATTTTCCTTAGCTGGTGCCTTGCAGATCATTTTGGTTTAATGTGCACTGATTTTACCCCAGTGAAAAAGACAGAAATATCACATTTGTTGTGATTAAAACATTTCAGAATTGTATTTAAACAATTGCACCAAAGAAGATACAGGAGTACAACGGGTGCAGTCTGTGAGAAGTGTAAATATGGTCGAGACAAAAACACTTTTAATCTGCATTCCACATCTGAACGCACCTCTATGATTTATTAATGTAGTAACTGTCTGTTGTGGTTTAATTCAAGACAACTGAAGTGTTCATTGTTCCTGTCGACTGATTACATCTTTGTTAGCACTCACATGTTATTTCACTTTCGCTCTGAACAATAACCCACAAGACTGTGGTTAAATAATCTACCTCTGCAAACTGGATATTAGCTCAAATAATAATGATTGTGATGTGCAGTTGGTCACATGCATTTAATCAGTTTATTCAAGTAATTTAAGTTAGAAAAGAAACAGAAAGATTAAATGATATTTGCAATAATGAGAAACAGTTGATATCAATTGTAATTTCAGATGACAGTCAACGTTACACATATCAATACTGAAATGACAAATTTTGGTGCAAAAATTTCTGTGCCATCAACATCTGTTACTCTTATGAACTAACAGGCATTTTGCAGTATATTAGAAATGTGATGCTCTGGTAATCAGAGAGTTGAAGTTAAGAGTAAGATCATCATCATCTTAATCAAAATAAAGATTTTCTCATTGGTGCCTTGCAGATTTTGATTTTATATGCACTGATTTTACCCTATGATTTTACCCTATGATTTTACCCCAGTGCAAAAGACAGACATATAATGTGTTTGTTATAATCAAAGCATTTCAGAATTATATTTGAACAATTGCACCAAAGAAGATACAGGAGTACAATGGGTGCAGTCTGCAAGACCCATTCTCTTTATTAGGGTTGCAGCACTGATCTAATCTTGGAACACAAAACTATATGAATGGTTAGAAACCACAAGCAGGAATATGAAAGTATTATTTGTGATTTGAACCAAATTATGCATCAAATCTGCATTCATATAAATCCATCTGTTCAGCTTCTGCATAAATATGAATGTAAAATGTTAAATATGTTAAATGTTTAATACATGTTAAATACTACTTTATTTAATGATATTATTTCTTACCTTTAACATGGTGCAACTTTTCCTGCTGTACTAAAGATACTCTGTGATTGCTCTCCTCTGATTGCTGCACTCAGGTTGACTTTCACTATAAGGACTGAATCACTCAATCTCAACCGGTTAGACGTGAAATGATTGACATCTCATCATTCTACGAGTATTCATTTCTTTGCTTTTCAAGCATCTGCATTGTTGTGATTTACACACCAGATTTGTTTCAGGAATGAAAAATGTTGTTTGTCCTACAGATAATAAAGCAGATTGAAGCTGAAAACCTTTAATTTCACTGCCTAAAACTTCCTTCTGTGTTCACACACAAGACTCAATGTTACATAACAGTGTGATGCCCCTTTGGGTTTGTGTGGGTGGTGTGGTTAACTTTACTCTCTCTTGCAGGTGAGGAGTTGATTGCAGTAACTCAGGGCAACTGGGCCCGGTGCCCTGTAGTATATATGTGGTATATGCTCAGACCTCCTTTGCTAATATTCTCCCCTTTGTTTTCTCTCCCAGGTCCCGTCCTTGGTTTGCAGTTATTGTTGATTTCTGCACCTTACAACACCCTCACGCATAACTTTAATTTGGTTTAGTTGAATTAAATACATATATATCTTTTGTTAACTAATCGCCATGGTGTGTCTCCCATTTTCTTTGTGGCCACTTGAGCCAGGTAATAACAACAGTCAAACCTGTTTTCTGTAGTCTGATAAGCATTAATTTTGGCCAAGTTCATACAAAGTCAATGTGGAAATCTTTTTGCATGTTTAATTTACTTCTATTGCAACCTAAATGAAAACATAAATAACAAAGTAAACTTGTGACTCTCCATATTTAAAACAAAGAGGTTTTAATTTCTGCTCAACCGTAAAGCTAAAAAAAAAAAAAAAAAAAAGTCTTACTTCAACGATGTTCTGATACTAACTGGACTGACTGGAAGAGGACAGCATGAGGATATAAAGAAAAGCTGAAAATGTATTGATTAACTCTCCTGTTGTCCTCAGGTCAATTTTTACCAGAGGTGTGAAGTTACAAAGTATTTGCACTTCGTTAATATACTTAAGTAGACTTTTCAGGAATCTGTAATTTACTTGAGTATTTATTTTTCTGACGACTTTTTACTTTTACTCCCTACATGTGAACACAAATATCTGTACTTGGTACTCCTTACATTGTTTAAACAGGCTTGTTACTTTCAACCTCCATGACTTTATAAAAAGAAGACAAAAAAGCGATAAAAAAACAATCAATTTTTTCCTTTTGGTGTGTGCGCTGCTCCGTGTCGCCCCTGGCAGTGGCAATCCTAGGAACTGGGGGGCCACAGACAAAGAAGCCCACCAAAAATTTGGTATAATTTAATTTAAATGATGCCTATCATAATTTCCAAAAGATATGTGTAAAACCTGTGCTAATAAGTATCTATAGTATATATACGGGCGGAGTGGGTTGTCTTTTCCTCTTTCACCTGTTTTCTGTTTCCTCTATTAGGCTCCCCCCCTCCCCCCCTATGTACGGGGATGTGTGTGGCTGAGCGAGCGCACCAGAGAACCGGGGATCCTGCTGACGGTGCCAGTGGGCTGTTTTCTCAGCTTAGTGCTTTGAGGTGTTGCAAAACTAGTTGTAAGTGACTGTTAAGATAACTGGTGGCGTTTACTCCAATTGTGTTCATTTTGCATTGTGGTATTTCCTTTCCTTATTTTACTAGATAATCAGTTTTCAATTAAATTTAAATTTTGAACCTTATTTATCTGTTAAAGAAAACTGTGTTAATCCTACTCGTTTTCCCTGGTTAACATCATTGTTACTTCCCTAATCCCCTGTATTTTTATTCGGGGATGTGACACATTTTGACAACGGGATGTTCAACAAATTCAACGCATACTTGTGTGTCTTTTCTTTACAAATATTCAATTTGCAACTCGTGAAAACAAAGTGAAAGAAAACGACATATATGACACATATGAAAGGTTTCACTACATAACAAAGGTCCGAAACTTACATTTGAGTACGTTGTGAAATGACTACTGGCCGCACTTTGCCGACATCTGTTATGAGTCATTCACAGATGAGAAGTGTTGAACGTGCAGTTCATCTTTTGTAATGATGTTACAAATTCTTTAGAATCAATGTCCGCATCTGATCATTTACCCAAACATTACAGCACATTGTATGAGTCAGGCACAAAAAAAAAAAAAACGTGGTTCCCTGAATGCAACAATGTGTGTATGCGGTCACATATTACTGGTACACGTTCAGCTCATACAATCACTTCTCTTCAAAGTTTTTTGTTTCATTGTTGAGTCAGTCTGGTCCAGAAATCGACTTCCACTCTTCAAGCTCCACAAACGGCAGCCCTGCTGTTATCTCCGAGGCTGCAGCGTCTTGTGTTTGGGGCGACTTTCACTTCTTCTCCACAGTCCTGCCAAAATACTCCTTCTGGAACTGCTGGAAGTCTTCCTCTGTAAACAAGGACTCCGGCTCCTTGGCCTTCTTGGCAAGTTTCTCGGGGCGATTCCTGGACTGTCTGCCTGTGTGGTGGCTCAGGATCTGAGTGAAGCAGAGAGAAAATCAACACTGTGGCACAAAACTCAAGAGAATATGTAGACAGCACAAAATATCACTCATCAAATCCTTCTGTTTATTTAAAATCAATGAACAGTGTCAACAAACCACCTCAAACATAAAATATAACAAAGTGTGCATTATTTGACTTTGTGGAGACCTGTATGATACCTAGCGCTGGGCATCGTACGATACCAGTACTAGGGCTGAGTATCGGTACTCGATACTTTTAAGATATTGACGCAGGTGAATTTGAGTTAACACGCTTAGCAGTTCAGCTCCAAAGTGTGGCTACACTACATGCCTGTTTTACTTTATTTTTACATTGTTTTATTATCATTCTATAGTTTTATCCTCTTATCTTTTTTAGTTGTCTGTTTCTTCTGTCTTTTTTTACCTAGTTTTAGTCGAGTGTTTATTAAACTTCATCTTTTATTTTACGTTTGTCCCTTTAATATATTTTAACCTAGTTTTTACTCTGACTTTTAATAAACCCTTTCTGTTTTCTCTCTTATTTTACTTTTTTTATTTAAATTTATTTACTTATTCCTTTTACTTATTTTATTTAAATTTTCTAAACTTATTTTCTCTTGTGTGCATTGTTCTCATTATTTTGTCTTTTAATTTGTTCTTTGTTTTTTATTCCTTTTCTTGTTGTGTCTTTGAACTGCACTAGCCTGTATGAAAGGTGCTATATAAATAAAGTTTGATTGATAGAAAAGCAAGTGTACAAAATGTGTAATGGGTATCGAATTAATAACTTAATTGGTATCGGTATCACTTTAAGGGTACTTGGATTGGTACTGGTATCATAATAAATGATACCCAGCCCTAACCAGTACCAATCCAAGTACCCTTAAAGTGATTCTGATACCAGCTGAGTACTTCATTCGATACCCATCATGTGAATAGCGTTTAGGGGGCATCTTGGCTGCTGAACTTCTAAGTGCACTAACTCAAATTCACATTAAATCAAAGAACGCTTGCATTGATTGGCTGTGAGTAAGTCCATAGAAATAGTCATATTTTCTATCTCTGGGTGTAAAAAGGATCGATTGCAGGTATCATTTGACTGGAGATGTTTCGATACTACTTGGTCTCGATTTATCTTGGTTGATACCTTAAAGATATCAAATACAGATACCTAGCGCTATGGAGACTCTTACACTATTAGCCCACCTGGGATTACACTCTTTACTGCACATCAATGTGTATCTTTGTTTTTGTATTCTGCACAAAACTACGAAGCAAATCCACTCATATATCACAAAAGTGTAGTTTAAGACTTTTAACTATCAGAAAAGCTTTTTAAGATTTGCACAGTAAAAAAATCTGATTTCTTTAGGAACCGGTGAGATCCGTCCTTATTTGTTTTATTTGACAACCTGATATAAAAATGGCCCTACTTTAATGGTAAATATTATTATTATTATAGTTGAACATAATAAACACTGATGATAGCTGAGTGGATCTGGAGTCTTTCTTACCTTCAAAGTATCAGAATCTGTTGCTTTGCAGGTGGTTTCCATGAAGTACTTGAGGTTACTACTCATCTGGTTCTTCCCCTGCTTCTTCCTGAACTCCTCTACATTTACCACCAAAGAAGAAGAAAAGGAAGATTGTTATACAAAATAAACAGTGACTGTCGCTTTAAAAGAGAAGTTAAGTATGGCAGTGTTTTCTTGTTTCTGATTGTGACGGAAGAATCATTTAGATAGCAGATTTGGTCGTCATTACAGTCTGCTACTGAAAGCTTGTTAACTATATAATGGACTTTAAAACATGTTGCATAGCTGATGAACTTGCACTGAAGCTCACACTGGCCTGCATCTTGCTGTGTGTGCATTTTCAGAGTTAAAACTGGAGCCTCAAAACAACAGTCAGGTGCCCATATGAACAGTGAAAGTGTCTTTTCTTGCCATAATCATCCTGAACTTTAAAAGATACCCTTCAAATATGCTTTCAATATAAGTGACGGGGCCAAAATCCACAGTGTGGACAGTCATTTTGTACAAAAATGGATTTGAAAGTGGATGTGAAGTTTATATGAGGCTTCAGCAGTCTGAATTAGTCATGTCAGGTGGATATCTGCCATATTTACAGTCTTCATAGCATCAATTCCCTCTTTGTGTTTCCTCAGACAGTGTTGACCTGTTGAGCTGTGGTGGAGTGTGGTGTATAGTAACAAAAAGAGGGACTTGGGCACTAAAAAGACTAACGTTGAAAGATATCTACTTGATTTGACACATTTGGATGACTGAAACTTCATATTGGCTTCAGTTTTACGTCTTTTATTTCATTTTACCTTTGTTTTGTCTTTTTAATCAATTTTAACATAGTTTTTTACTCTAACTTGTAAAAAAACATTTTCTGTTTATTTTTTATTATATAGTTTACTTTATTTATTTATTTGTTTTTTTAACTTTGTCTTCGGTCTACACTTGTTCTGTCTTATCATCAGCTTGTCACTTACACATGAAGCACTTTGAAACTACATTTACCTGTATGAAAGGTGTTATATAAATCTTTGCACAGAAGTAGGACTGTGGATTTTGTCCTCCATCATTTACATTGTAAGTACATTATGAAGGGATCTTCTAATGGTCAGTATGAACAGGAGGAATGATTACAGCAAGAAAAACATGTTTTTAATGTTCATTTGAGCACCTGACTGCTGTTTTAAGACATATTTGAAAAACTGTGAAGCCATCATTTAAAAAGAAGGACAAAGCTCTTGTGATCTTCATGATGATCCATTTGTTCCCCATTAGAGGAAAAACCCATCTAAAACATGAATTACAACTCTATTCCACATATTTTAGACAGCGTGGTCAATATTGGCGAATAATTTAAATCAACATTTGATATGGCTCACAATTAAAACATTTAACAGATTCACAGATTAAAACTGAGCTGCACAAAAGCACCCAACTAAAACATGTGCAGAGTGTTTTTTTTTTTATCTTGAATGATGGTTTGATACTATGATACTGATTCTGTGCAGGACAGCAGGAGGCGGACTCACCCACGGCAGACTTGATCCTCTTGTCTTTGACGGTAGCTTTGCTCTTGCCGGGACCGAGGCGACCCTGCAGCCGTTTGACCTGCTTGGTGACTCCCTGCCGCTTGGTGCTCACCAGATCCATCACAGTGGCCGAGCTGGGTGTCTTCTTCTGCTGCTGCTGCGTCGTCTTCTTCTTCTTCCCTTTACTGACATCTGTGTGCAGGAGAGGGAGAGAAAGCAGAGAGAAATCTGATGAGATGAAACATTCAAGATCAAGATGACGGCACTGTTACACACAGCGATTACCCATATGCACTGGTCACTTTATACTGTCTGTCCCTCTTAAACTGTACCTTTTAGTGTTTTTGTCTTTTATCTTGTTTATTCATTGATTGCACTGGTTTTACTGAAGAGCTGCTAAACAGAATTGTATTGTATTTTCGTACAATGACAAAATAAAGATCTATCTATCTATCTATCTATCTATCTATCTATCTATCTATCAATCTATCTATCTATCTATCTATCTATCTATCTATCTATCTATTTTGATTGTCTCATAATGACTTTGCCAATGCAGTAACCAGGGTTGGGAAGGTTACTTTGGAAATGTAATAGGTTACAGATGACTAGTTACCTCATTTAAAATGTAATAAGTAATGTAACTATTTCAATTACTTAATTAAAATAATGTAACTTTTAACTTTTATTTCCTAACCAATGTTTTCAGCTGTTAGGGTAAGTTCAGATGTGTTTCATTGATACTGACATGATGTATAAGGGAGATCATTTTTTATAAAGCAACATTTATCTCTCATTTGAAAATGTGTTCATTAGTTCATGTAGGTTTTGGAATATAAAATAAAGATATTTGATTAAAAAAGTAAAAAGTCTGGCATGGAGCTTAATTGGTACTGTGGCATCATTTTAGCCAACATCATGATTTATTTACAAAATATAAAAAAATAATATTGATTACATAGAGTTAAACGCAACAATATATGTATTCGGTAACATGTTAAATATTAAAAAATGAGGAAAAAACCCTCCTGAGCAAAATCTTTAAGGTCTGACTTCAGATGTAACTTCCTTTGTAATGAACAACATTTCCATAAATAACTTTAATTTAATGACACATGTTTTCTCAGTAAATGTTACAGATTGTACTTACATTTATATTGTAATTTATTTATTTTTAAGTATTTTATGGCGGTATCAGCCATATATCAGCCATCAGTGATATATGCTAAAGATAGCTTACTTTGTTTCTGTTTTTATCACTAATAATTTGGCTTTGTGTTGTGACTAATGTGCCTTTAAAAAAATAACACGATGGGTTATAATGGAAAGTAATCCCTGCTTATCTAAAGTAAAATAAAATTATTACTTTTTCGATCCAGCAAAAAAAAAAAAAAGCTAAACTCACTTTTAATATCGTCGCTCAGCAGCTCCAGTCCTCTCCTGATCAACGATGCCGACATCCTCACTTATATCTCTACGTTTAGTTAAATAGTTTACACACTGCAGGATGAGAAATGTGCTTTTTTACTGAAGACATGTGAACCAACAATCAACATCCGGTAAGCTCTCAGTGTGCACCGATTAAAAGCAGCCGACCGGGAAACAAACCGGAGGAGGTGTAAAGTTCCTACTTTAGTTTTCATGTGCTTCACCGCCACTTACTGGACTGGAGTGTGGAAAAATACATTAGCAGGGGGAAAAAAAACATCTAAATTATTTCTATTGTTCATTTTACTCTTAAGTAATTAATTAGAAAATTGTGTACTTTCCATATCTTTCTCAGCAAATTCCCCAATCTAATATTAGCCTATATTTCTCATACTACTACTACTCATACTATTACTCATATTAACTCCCTTTTTTACTTCCTCATATCTGTTGCAATCTATGTATGTTAAAAAGTTGCCGGTATATTACAATATAGGTCAATATAAAGCCAAGTAAAAAACGATCTGCTGTATTAAGATGAATGCAAATTAGGTAGAAAAAAGTGTTCAAAACAACAAAAGCAACAACAAAACAACCAAATAAACTACAAAATAGATTACATAGGTCCACAGAGGCCCAAAAAGGTCAGAACAATATCATAATTAAAAATGCCCAAAGAGGTGTTATACTAGTAATAATAACACAATAGGTCCTAAAAGTGCATAATTAACGTGATTCCACTTTATTGTTTAACTTTTACTTAATATATCATGTTTTGAGACCTTGTGAAGCAAGAATTAACTGCAATAATTAATTGTGCTATATTATTATTATTATTATTATTATTATTATTATTATTATTATTATTAGTAGTAGTAGTAGTAGTAGTAGTAGTAGTAGTAGTAGTAATAGTAATAGTAGTAGTAGTAGTAGCAGCAGTAGTAGTAATAGTAGTAGTAGCAATTAATTGGGCTATTTTATTATTATTATTATTATTATTATTATTATTATTAGTAGTAGTAGTAGTAGTAGTAGTAGTAGTAGTAGTAATAGTAATAGTAGTAGTAGTAGTAGCAGCAGTAGTAGTAATAGTAGTAGTAGCAATTAATTGGGCTATTTTATTATTATTATTATTATTATTATTATTATTATTATTATTATTATTATTATTATTATTCGTTACAAAGTAATCACAATACTGTCCTGCAGTGTGTAACCACCTCCAGTCACTTCCAGCTGTTGCATGCTGAGCTGGGGGCGTGTTGTTTGTTGTTGCTCTATCTCTCTCCTCGATTGATGCCTATCTCTCTCCACCACTCTAAACCTTTTGCACATGTAGGATTGGGTCGATATAGTTAAACTACAGTAAAGTTTAAAGCCAGTCTACCTCTCCAGAATCAACCATGGCGCTTCAAGCACGAGCTCTGGTCACCTCTAAATGGCTTTCGGAGGCAATGAAGGCGCAGGGGAAAATGCGCATCTTGGACACTTCGTGGTATTTGCCCAAACTGCGGCGCAACGCCAAGAGCGAGTTCAAGGAGAAACACATCAGGGGTGCAGCTTTCTTTGACATAGACCAATGTTGTGATAAAACTTCTCCTCTGGACCACATGTTGCCGACAGAGAAGATTTTTGCAGACTATGTCGGGAATTTGGGAATAGAAAGCGACACGCACGTTGTGGTGTACGATACCAGCGACTATGGTGCGTTCTCTGCGCCCCGTGTGTGGTGGATGTTCCGAGTTTTCGGGCACAGTGCGGTCTCATTGCTCAACGGGGGGCTCAGAAACTGGGATCTGGAGGAGCGACAGGTGAGTGAGCAGCACGTCAAACCCAAGCCGACTGAGTTCAAGGCCTCCTTAAACCGCTCCTGGATCAAGACGTATGAGGATATCCTGAATAACCTGGACACCAAGAAGTTCCAGGTGGTAGACGCCAGACCAGCAGGCAGGTTCATAGGACTGGACCCTGAACCCAGAGACAGTGAGTAATCTGCCACCTCCTTATGATATTCAACTTTTTCCATGTCAAGGACCCCTAAACTGACACAAATTAGACCACCGACCATCATTTGATAAGATTTTGTCCCATGGTCCCCTATCTAAAAAAGACTTTGCCTTGTAGATGTTTTATTAAAGAAAGTGTTTGAAACCCATTACAAAAAACATTCATACATTATATCATTGTTTTACTTATGGATGGAATTATAGAGAAAAAATAAATTATATTTTTTGACTCCCTGGAACCTCAAGAACCACTGGGGGCCTCCGTACTCCACTTTAGAGAACCACTGCTTTATGATGATAGTCTACTGTCCTGTTTAGGTGTCTTGCACAGCTACAAATTATGGGTCAATTAGAGTGTGCACCTATCTGCAAGTTAAAAACTATTACATGATTTAAGTGCACATGATTACATGATTACATTCCTAATTACCTAACAGTGGTGTGAGTCATCAGATCTTCAAAATCTGCACATGAAAAAGACTCTCTATTATTAACAAAAGTTATAATAATAATAGTGTCACCCAGCCGTAACAGCGAGCAAGACATGTCCCCCGAATAAGTCATCATTTTGGACTCTCAGTTTATTCAAATATGAATCTACAGAATAGGAGACATGAGTTATTATTTAATTTTCAACTGCAGTCCTTTAGTTTAGTTTATCATATGTCCTAGTTCCTTGTCCTTCATCTCCATTAGAAATAGTAGAAAAGCCAAAAGGGAAATATAATAAAAGGAAAAAGAAGGAAAAAAAGAAAGAAAGAAAGAAAGAAAGAAAGAAATATAGCAGTTTCTGACTGAAAGGTGTAGGCTGAGGCATTTCCTTATAACATCGATCCTTTTACATAGTCGCTCTCTCTTTTTAGTGTCATACTGAAAATTAAGAGACTATTCCGTTTCCTGATTTCAATTTTCACTCTGTGGTGTCTGATATAACACACAGAAGACTGAGGGACTATACTGATAAACAAATGAATGGAGCAATTGCACCCTTTAACAAAATCTATAGAAAAACATGCCGTTCTGTGACACTATGGACTCATTATGAGTTCAGGCATGTAGTGGAAAAACTACGATGGTCCAGTGAGTCTATGCACAGCTTCCTGCTACATAGGCTTTCTGCAGAGTTTACTCTAGACAAACATTAGCAGGGAGCAAGCTTCATGGGTCTAACTCACTGCACAACTCAAACACAGAAGAAGAGCAAGCAGACAGGACATGCTCACATAACCCTGCCTTTTATCTACAGTCAAACATATATTCTCACTCTTTCTCTCACGCTCTCTCTCTCTCTCTCTCTCTCTCTCTCTCTCTCTCTCTCTCTCTCTCTCTCTCTCTCTCTCTCTCTCTCTCTCTCTCTCTCTCTCTCTCTCTCTCTCTCTCTTCCTCACACACACTGCAGAGGGGCAGTAGCAGGTAGAATTTAGATATGCTCCACCTTTGGTTATATTGTCGATCTTTACAGATATGATATATGATATATGATGATATGTGCCTTATCAACCCTGTTAACTTCTCACACTCACACATACATACATACATACATACATACAAACATACATATATATACTGTACATGCACAATTTCGCACGTAGAACAAGTCTTTGATGTGCTCTTTCACAGGTGAAGCTTCATTAGTTAAAGCTGTCTCAGCAGTGAACTTTGACCTCAGGCTAATTGACTGTTGCCATGGAGAAGATGGAGATGCTTTTAAACAGCTTGCAGTTCAGGGGTTTAGGAGAGGGACTAGTTCCTCCTTTTTCTCAATTCCCGCTCATTATTTAGCTGACTGAATCCTCTGTATTAGGTTATGAAGCAATTTTGAGTAGAAATAGTTGCCTATTCATTTTCTGTCCACCTACTAATCCATTAATCAACTAATTCTTTCTCCTCTGATTTGTATTAATTTATTAAGTATTTTCTCCAATATCAAGCTACATATAATAATATGGCAAATGTATGTAAAACTACATAAGATAATCAAATTGATGTATAATCTTTGTCCCACAGTTGCATTACATTTGGCAACAGAATTTCTAAAACAGATATGATCATATCATCATAATGATCCCAATGAAAATCTATAACACTTTTATACGGCTGCTGGTGGTAAGACAACACTTAACATTTGAGAACTTGAGATGTTACTCAGGTATTATATACTGGAAAGTGAAAGTATAATATAATACCCACCGACTTTATCTATATGAATGTACAGTATAGTCTCCAAGATGACTGAGAAAGGTGAAAGAAGCAAAAGGTTAACTATTCTCTGTCTGCCAAGCTCTTCTTGCAGCTCAGACGTTAGGAGCTCAGCAGCTGACATCAATGATGCTTTATTATATTTTTATGCATCTATTTTCTGTTTTAGTTTTGTGAGTTTTAAATGTGACTGTCGTCTGTTTTTATTTGCATCAACCTCTCATGCTTGTCTTCTGGTTTCTGGTTAAAAACAATGCTAAGTCGTGGATAGTGAGGTGCAGCTGAGATGATATAACACTTGCGACCCTCTGACCCCCTCGCTCCCTCTGATGCATACAGCGCTCACAGCTGCAGAGTTGTGTTTGCATCACAGGTCTGTTGCCAAATCAAAATGTGAAATAAGATAATAAAAGACACTTGAGAGAAAATATAGTGAAAAAGAAGCACAGCAGTTCCAGTCTGCCGCAACTATCTTTGTACCAGCAGACATTTTCACTAGTAATAAAAGCAGAAGTGTTACTAGTAACATTAACAATGGCTACTTTCTATTTAAGTGTTCCAATAAGCCATGACAGTGGCTATCACCTGATAAGAGTGTCTTTGTGTCATGTGAAAGTGTTCGTGACAAAACCACAGGGAATTATCAGTTCCCCTTCACCTCTGTTATTCATTATAGCATCTTCCAGCTCAAAACCTCCAAAAAAGGTGTTGGTGGAGGAAATCATCAAGTGGGGACGAACACATCTCAGAATGAATGCTAATGTAGCTTTGTGTCTGCTAGGAGGTTAAATAAGCCAGTATTTGCTAACATGTTAGCCATTTTAACTTTATTATGTCCCTAAATTGTCATAAAATCTACAGATGCAGCTTTAACACAACTACAACAAACTCTTTCAGGCTTCTCCAAAATCATGTTGTGCAAGACTAACAGTCTGTAAGTTAATAATTCAAACTCTCTCTCTCTGACTGACAGACACAGAGCCAGGCCACATCCCCGGCTCCGTCAGCATGCCCTTCCACTCCTTTCTGTCCAAGTCAGGCCACTTCCTGCCCAAAGAGCAACTCCAGGCCTTGTTCACCCGGGCTGGCGTGGACCTCAGCCGCCCTATTTGTGTCTCGTGTGGATCGGGCGTGACTGCCTGTCACGTAGCACTGGCGGCCCACGAATGCGGGCACCCTGGGGTGTCTGTTTACGACGGCGGCTGGTCAGAGTGGTTCACCCGCGCTGTGCCAGAGCACGTTATATCTGAAGGACGAGGGAAACATTTGTTATTAGCTTAAAAACTACAGGAGGTGTGTTTGATGGCTTCAGGCTGGATCACACTGGGACTTGATGACAAGAGAAGAAGAATGATTTCCATTGCCTGTTTTGGGGGTAAAGTGCGCTAAGGTTTAAAGGGATAGTTTGAAATTTTGGGAAGTACACTTAATTGTTTCTTTGCTGAAAGAAGAGAAGATTGATACCACTTTTTGAATTTAAATCTACAGTCAGCAGCCAGTCAGCTTAGCAGGAAGCTAAAGGTAGAAAATAGACAAAAACAGCTAGCCCGGTTCTAACTAGCCTAGTTTAGCCTAGCCTATAGTGTAGTTTAACAAACCCACCAACCAGGACCTAATTTACATGTTATATCATATTTAGTGTACATGAAGGTGTTATCAATCTTCTTATCTACTTCTTGGCAAGAAAACAGTGTCAAAATATTTCTTTAAGATTAAAAACAACCATTTGTAATCCAAACATAGATGAGTAAGGTACTTTTTTTCATTTCAAATACTAATAGGCATGAATAGATGACCAACGCCTGCAAGATGTGAACACTAAGTCTGATTGTTTAATACGTTTTGAAACTGGAAAATGTTTGTTTACAGCTGTAATGCTCATGTTGGAATAAAATAGATCTGCACTTCCTTGAGTATTCCTTGAGGGCTTTAAGCTTAGTGAAGCGGACAGAAACCGGCTGGTAGAAAGGTGCACTTTGAGTTTGACTGTTGTGCTGAGCTCTGAATTCAAAAAATGCTGATTAGACAGTTACACACACATACATATAATATCCATTAGAGAAAGAAAAGTGCTATTATAGACAATGCACATTTTATCCACCAAATTATAGCCATTAACATGCACTGTTTTGAAAGCTCATTATCTCTTTGTTTCCCGTTGAAAATGGTTAAAATGTTTATTTGGTTCCCAAGCAATGTCGCTTATAACAAAAATATTACTTGTTACAAGTAATGGAGCCTCTTCTTAAAATGAAGATCTTGTTATCTTAGATAGTTTTGAGTGGTGAACAATCGAAATCTGTAAAGACCTACACACTAAAATCATGTAAATCTGCTATTTTCCAATTAAGTCTTAAAATCAAAATAATAATCTTGCATTACATTTAAAACACCAGTGTGTAGGATTCAATGGCGTTTAGTTGTGAGGTTGCAGATTGAAACCAACTGAATACCTCTCTGCTCCTCCTCCTTCAAGCATGTAGGTGAACCTGTAATGCCTGCAAAACCTTCCTCCAGCCAAGAAAAGCAATTTAATAATCTGTGACGTCATCTTCATGTAAAGTTTATGAGCCGAGCAGGAACTCAGACGGGGCCAACGGGAGAAACACTACTGGGCATATTCAGTTGTCCACATAACGCCGAAGCTAGATACTTTTTTTTGGTGTATGTGTCAGCTGTGCAATTCTAATTGGACTGAATAGGGGCCATTTTTGGGCCAGTATCCAGCTCTCCATGGTACCTGCTCCCTATGTAGAAATAAAGGACTCATTTTAAGATAACAAAAAGGGGATTATACACTAATTAAAACATACTTAAGATTATATTACATTTCTGCAAGGTCCCTTCTGCTAGATGCCACTAAATTAAACACACTGCACCTTTAAAGCAGTAAGCACCATCACACTTTACACTAAAAGCCATTTTGCTATAACATATTTTGACATATTAATACACAGGTACACTAACAACTAACTACTATTACATGGAGTTACGTAATAAAATAACTTCCAAAGCTGTTCTCAAGTACAAAGACCAATTGATGGACATGTGATTTGAAATAAAAAGGACCTGAAACTTCCAGACTTCCTCTTTTGACCACATGCTGGGTGATTTTTATATGTTCCCTGTCGTAGATGTTTTACAAATGCTAGACAGAAAGGACTCAACCGAATTCTTCTGCGCTGCCGTTCAAGCCTTTGGGAGTAGCCGTCCTGTCCTGACCCTAACCAGTGAGTGTGTTGATCTGATAAAGAAATTATTTCTGTTATCTTGCTGTAAACATGAGTTTCACTGGCACTGTGCCAGAGATAGGCTGACCGTCAGGGGCACTGCACGTCCAAAAATATCTCCAATGTGTCTACTTTTGGTGTAGGATCTTAAAATATTATTTTCTTCAAGTAACTGTATAAATATCAAAAATCAATATGCTTTTGAATTCTTATTCATGGCTGACATGATATTTTAGACATGTAAGTTGTGTACTTTAATAATAATAACTTATTACACAATATATAAAAATCTTGCAATTATATAACTACAAAATCAGTCAAAATCTTTTATTTAATCTGATAAAAAAACAGGCCCTAATCACTTTTTTATGGTAAGTTACAACTATGTTCACTAGGGGAGCAGCGAAGCCTGGTGAGTTTTTACTTAAAACATAAAGAAATACAGTATTATTCATCTTGTTCATGGTGTTTTTGTTGTGCCTGTCTTGAAACACTTTGTTGTTTGTTATTCTCATAGTGTTAATTGGTGTCCTGCTTACTGATTATTGAATGCTTAGCTGAGTTTTTACATTAAGAAATAATGTTGAAACAAAGTGATTGTGAATATGAATTAGGGTGTTATAGAATATTTTAAACACCTGAAGGAAGACAAACTGCATTGTGCTGAATCAAAGTCTGTGTGTGCCGTCCTCCTCCTTCAAACTAATTAAGCGTTCATTAGGCTACCAGCATCAGGATAAGTTTGATGGGGTTGATGTGTGTCTTCATTTCAATATTTAGGCAAGGAGACTAATGACTTTGGATGGGTTTACTTCATACGCAACAAACACAAACATCCAGCTCCTAATTGCTTAACCTGATGACGTGTCACAGAATCTAATTAGAAAACTAATTATCAATAAATATGGGTGTGCTGCTGCTTGATAACTTAATTTAGTGAACTTTATTTAAACAAATGACAGTTCATGTCGGTCTGGATAACAGCTCAATGTTTAGTGTTTTTTGTTGTTGCTGCAATCATATGATCTACCACTTGGGGGCTCCAAAGTCCCATACTTGCAAATTGCACATTGAAGTGCTGAACTTGTGACACTGTAGCTGGGGTTCATGTTAAGTGTAGGCAGCTAACCCACTATGGTAAAGGTTAGAGAAGGTTCGTGGCTTTGGTTAAGTATTGAAAAGGACATGTTCTGTCTAATGCTCTAGATATCTTTGGACTCAGCTAGGCTAGCTGTTTCCCCCCTGCTTCCACTCTTTATGCTAAGCTAACCGGCTTCATATTTACTGTACAAACATGAGAGGGGTATTGATTTTCTCATCTTAACTTTTAGCAAGACAGGCAGTAAACATATTTCACAAAAGTTTAAACAGCAAGTCTAAAATAGAAAATAAAAATGAAGTGAGGAGAAATGGAGGCATGAAGTTGAGTCTTGTTTTAAGTAAGTTCCCCTTTAGACATGACATAAAATAACCCCATTCTCTGAAACTGAAAGGCCCAGAATCTATGAATATGCAAATGTTATTAACTTTTTCTTTTATTTTCTTTCTTTAAGTAAAATAAGGGCTGCATTTAAAAAGAATAATGTGCATCTTAAATATAAAGTGGATTGATCATATTGGGCTCTTAGATCATTGAATGGGAATGTTTGCTCCAGAGATTTGTGCTTTGTCTGTAGTGATACTTCACAGTCTTCATGGTCTTGGAGCATATGAGGCAAACTGATTTTGGATTGCCTGTGGAAGTATTTGCTCCGTTTTACGTGCTTAACTACAGTCTGTGTGTATTGGGCTCTGAGTGCTTCCTGAACACAGGCCAACCATGCACCTGAACACCTCTTGTGTGGTCTCTCCCTGCTGGTCTGCTAAACGTGCTGTTAATGCTACCTGCACAGAGGGTCTAGAGACAGGGTCAGAGCATCTATTTTTAATTCAAATGTCTGTTTTCGCTTTCTACACTTCTCTGTTTAGAGCACTTTTCTCATACATGTGTAACAGCTTGTTTCTGGTCTGTCTCTGACATGCAGGAGTCAGCCTGCCCTGCACAGCTCACTGATCACTGGTGTATACAAACTTTAATAACATTAAATGTATCACTTCTTCAATTTGCACCAAGTTTGACACAACAGTTCCTTTTATCCCCAGCCATACACCTGCCGAATGTGGAGTTGATTAGATGAATGGTTGAAGAGATACACAAAGGACACACACACACACACACACACACACACACACACACACACACACACACACACACACACACACACACACACACACACACACACACACACACACACACACACACACACACACACAAACACACACACACAACTTAGTGAAACTCTAAAGTGTTAAATGTAAACAACAAGAACGGCAGAAAACAGGAATAGAAAGTGAAAAAAGCAGGCCAGAAATGAAAAAGCCGACCTATGAAGGGGTTTTCACCCCGTTGTTTCATAGTTCTTCATGGATGGTGGGTAACACCATGATACTACTGACAGTGAAACCACTAACCACAGCAGTTTTTTTCTCTACCGAGAAAAATTTCCAGCACGTCACATAATCTCATTTGAGAGGGAGAACAAAACTTCAGTTGTTCCCATACCTATAGATCAGTTCAGACAGCACACTAATCAATCATTTTGACTCTTAGTTATGACAAACTGTCACAAAAGTGGAAGAGCTCTTCACAGAACGACATCGGGCAGGTAAGTTTACATAGACTTTTCTTAATCATTTTGTGACGTTGAGCGAACGTATTTTTCTGAGTAGTGAATGAATGAGTCTGCGGTGGGAAATGATGCTCCAGCAGAGGCGATAATGGCGATGGAGCAGATGATAGAGTGTTGTTTGGTTTGTTCGAAGCCAGATAAGAAGCGGTTTTAGTCCTGGTCTGTGTGTGAATGTCTTACAGTCATAGTGATGAGTTAATGATAAGTGATGTTGTTGTTTTTTTTAATTTATACCAAGAACTAATTATGAGTTAAGTCATTATGATAATGAATGAGGAAGGTCCACTTCCTTTGCTTAAGGTCTTCCAATGAAACATGACAATGGCAGTAAATGCTTGGTAATGGGATGCGTAATACAAGTATTAAGTAAGTGCTGAGTTTAGTAAGTGTACATAAATGCAAATATAACACTGTGGAACATTTTAGCCCTATCATAACAAATATTCAACATTGTAAAGATAATACTGTATTAGCACTGGAAACATTGACATACATGTGAACTTGGTATAATGATTATTTCCCGTAACCATTTAAAACCATCTACTAAGCTATCTATAATGCTCTCAGATAAAAAGTGACATCATGACATGTGACATACTAAGTAGTCATACGAGAAGATGAGGACGTTAGCAAGAATGTAAAGAGAAATGCTGATAAGTGGGGGAAGAAAGGGTGTTTGAGAACGAGAAATGATGCATATACGTGGTAGGGTGAGAGGAAGTGGAGGAAGTGAGACAGAGGGAAAAGCAAACAGTGTGGGGGCGGGTGGAGAGATAGAGACAGAGAGTTAGAGAGAGAGAGAGAGAGAGAGAGATAGAGAGAGAGAGAGAGAGAGAGAGAGAGAGAGAGAGAGAGAGAGAGAGAGAGACCCAAGTAACTTTTAATGGTGTATGAAAAAGGCCACATCAATAGATCTTACATGCTTTTTTAGACTATTAAAGCTTCTGTTCACCCAATTCACAAAAATACACAGGAGTCTACAGCTACACAGGCTGCTCTGTGAGGCTGAACTTTGAACTAAATTTTAGCAACATGCTTACAACATTACATACATACATTGACCTAAAAAGTTTAACCTGATGATTGCGCTATACAATAGTTTAGGTTATCACTAAAATTATTGTAACACATTCTGTGGGGACTAGGAATGTATGTAACACATTTCATGGCAATGCATCTGATAATCTCACTAAAAACATGTCGACCTGTTGGTGGCAATGTAGTCAGGTGATCACCAAAGTCTGCAGTTTGACACTCTGCTTATCAGTCATGCCAGTGTTGCTGTTTCAGGTTATGCTTCTAACTCCTACATGCTACATGCTGTTGTTGCAGGTTATGCTAATTTCTCCCACCATCATCCGGCTTTGATTTTATTTCCATTGTCCATTATGTATAGTCCATATTCAGTTGTAGTGAAAGATCCTGCAGTGCCAACTAGCATTATGTTGTAACTAAAGGGCAATAGCAATGGTCCATAAACATCCATAATGGCTATCTCTTTGGTTTTTTTTCATGAATGAGTTAAATGGAGCCAGTTTGCCACTGTCCACCTGTCTTATCTTATAGCAGGATACAAGATAAGGGAAGATGTAATACCTATACTGCTCCTTCTCATTTGTTAACTTGCTGACAAATAAACGAACAACATGTGCCTGCATGCAACCACAGTCAACTCATGTGGTGACGGCTGAGTCAAAAGACCCCAACCCAACAGGGTAACACTTTTACTGTAAGTGACCCATTTTAGCATTTACAAGCAGCACATTTAGTACATGGACTATATCACACTATGATGTGGTTGTAAGCAAATATAAATGTTCATGACTAAACCTGTCAGCATCTAGAACTCCTCTTGGGGGCACCCATTAGTGGAGGTAGGTGTATAAACCATTATAATGAATGATTATATAGTAAAATAGAATATGTAATAATATGAAATCTGTCTTCAGAGAAGTTATAATTGATGACAAACACTTAAAAATGTCCTTATATCTGCTTATAGCATGTTATAAACCATTTATTAAATGTTTATATACTTCTTATAAATGCTAAATATGGTTATTTAAAGTTCATTGTTTAAGAGTTAGAACTTCACAAGTGGCCCATATTTCCCAAACTGTTGTACTGCATGTTGAAAGTTAAAGAAAGGAGTTAAATTAAAAGAAATGTTCTTATCTTACAAGAAATTAACTACCTCAGCTTGCATGTTAACAAGACTAGGATACGTTTGGTTTTTTTTATGCCTGGCCGCACGGCATCTCTTAGAAGCTATGATGTTAGTCATCTTTACACCAGTAAAGGTTATACGTGAGAATTCAAGAAAGGAAGAGCGGATGTGCTGGATACAAGTGTTTGATTCTCTTTTCTGGGTGGAAACAGCAGTAGCTTTCGGGGAAGAGAAGGTTAGGAAGTGGTTTGTGTGTGTTACGTGCGTGTGTAGTTGAGGGTTTTTTCCTGTGCTTGTGTCTCTGTGAAACAGAGAGAAGAAAGAAGGGAAAAAAAGAGAGAGAGACAAAGCGTGTCCGCTGTCTCACTTCACCGTTGGAGACAGTTAGGGGAAAGCCAAATGTCAAAAGAAAACAGATATAAAGTGATAAAATTTAGAAGACAGTGGCTGACAAAGTGAGACTGAATAGAGCTTGTGATTTGTTAGTGTGATTTAAATTGCTGCTTTCCCAGGGAGGTTTTTCCCATGTGGCTGACTGAATGTGAGTCACTTGAATTCCCCATGTTCACTTGCTGGAAATGCTGGATACGTTCAGCTGGGAGAGTTGGTGGACAGTACAGCAGACAGTATTTCTATGTCTTGAAACTTCTGGTTATTAAGTATTACGTTGAAGTTTGTTACGTCATTGTCATGATGACCTCAGCCTTGATGTGACACAATCAAAGAGGACTTGACTTGAGAGAACCAGTGTCTCGTCAGTCCAATAATGTTGAGCTTATGAGCTGTATCCACCTGAAAATCAGCATTCAAAATCAGAGCACAGAAAGTGTCCTCAACCAGGGGTCTGCCACCTTGAAATTGCACTCAAGAGCCACTCTTCCTACCCAAGGCTGGATTAGTACCCCCAGGGGCCCCTGAGCACTGAGCACTTAGCAAAGCTAAATAAGAAGTTGATCTGAGCTGGGAGCAGGTCTGCCTACACTTCAATAATACTGCCATTTCACTCACAAGTCATCTCAAGGCAGTGTATGGCTCACGTAGATGGTAAAATCAGTGTTCACTGAAAACCGCCCAGGCAGACCGTACAACAGTTATGACTGATACATGTGAATGAGTGTACAACAATGCCATCCTGAGATACACACAGCACAGCTGAATGCAGGTTCCAAAATAAGAAGGACTAAGTGAGGTAGGCAACTTCACACATTGCAAATGTCAACATATAAGGCACAAGTCATCTCCCACACAGGCCTGTAACAGCATCTGCAGAGCAGGCGCACGTACACGTTTGTTGCGCACTGTGGCAGTCCCAAATGAGTTAAAGAGAGCCTGAGTTTATGACAACTTGTAGCACATAACTGTCCACTGATGTAACTGTGTGTGCGTAAAGTGTTCAGAGCTGACAGTGGGTCACTGGCTGCCGAACACTTTCAATTCTGAATAAGTTATATAAAACTCTGAGGAAGACTTACACAGCCAGCGGTCCACTCAGAGTTACATCAGAGGATTTACTGCGAATGTTACAGCAATGTGAATTGCGCAGTATTTGCACGCGCAATCTGCTTAATTCTGTTTAATTTCACTGGACATTGTTATTGCAGCTGTTTCCTTCTAATCCCTGTGCACTTACCCAAGGTAGATCCAAGCCAGCGAAAGGATGTCTCATTTCACTAAAAATCAACCTAAAATCACCTAAAATCAATCAATCATGTCCTCCGAGCGCAACATCAGCACCGCTGAAATACATGCGTGAGCTTGAGTCTGAGTTCAGACGATTTGGGGGCATGACGAGGTATGGAGCAATGTTTTCTTTCTTGATCAAGCCCGGCAGCTTTGATGGACATGATTTGGATGTATCTTTAATAGACTGGATGGATAAACAGGACATGGAAATACAGCTGATCGAGGCTGAAGAGCTCAACACTGTGGGTGTTTGTTTGTTTGCAGACTCCGAAAAGCAGAAACCACAGCAGTTTAAGCAGAGGTGGGAAGTAACGGAGTATTTGTACTTTGTGACTCTCAGAGATTGATATGTCTTCTTTCCTCTCCCTTTAACCAACTCACGACCCTTCAGATTTATCTAGTGACCCCTTGGATGGAACTGACCCCTAGGTTGGGAACCACTGGACTAAACCATAGCACATAAAGTAGTTGAAACTAGTTCCAAATTCAGCAGCTACAACAGTAACATGCTGCTCTAACACTGATGCTTCAGTATTAATAATCTAATTATGTCATATGTCAGAGGAACCAAACCACTACTCATATGTAATTGTGTATTTCTACATTGCTGTATTGGTACTTTTACTGAAGTAAAGTATCTGAGTACTTCTTTCACCTCTTCTTGTTTGATCATGGGTTTTAACTTTTTGACTTTTATAAGCACCACAGAGCAACCTGAACTTGATACTATGGCATATGACTTTAAAAGGAGCTATCAGCTCATGCTATCAGATCAGCTTCCCTTTTCTCAGCTTTTTTTAAACAGGTGTGACTGCTTTTTCAGAAATAGTAAAGAGGTGTTAGTGATGAATGTGATTAGCTGTTTCCTATAAAGCACACATGTGGGAACATTTACTTCTTCGTTTTACATTTTATCTTTTATGGTGAAGATAAGTAAGAACGATTATGATGTTTTAAAGTTATGAACTGAAATATAATTAATGCTATTTTACAAACAAGAAGAGTAGGTAGCAGGAAGTGCTATCAGACTAGTGGAACATTTGGGTTCTCATAAAAAAAAACAACCTGACCTTTATTAAACCGCATAAACAGGTGACCGGGGAGTCAAGAGGAACGGAAATGGAAAATTTAAAAAAAACAACATATATTTTGAAATGGTATGTGCATGCTGCAAAAAAGAGAAGATTGCATTAACAGATATGTTATATTATGAATATAAAATGTTTAAAACGTGTAGAAGTGTGAAAAGGGATATAGGATATTGCACAGTTGTTGTTAGTGTGCAAGACTGAAAGTTAGTTTTTGTATTTGGGGCTGTGGGTGTTTGTGTCGACTTATAGTGGGCTGTAATAACCACATACCACGAATCCTACCTGAAGCATGAGCTGAAACATGCACACTTTCATTTACTTTTTCATCCTGTTTACACCCAGGTTTAAATGTCAATGTAGTTCAGATGAAAAAGCAGTCACTTTTCAATATGTGACAATCGTGGGTTTTCCAAAAAAAGAGCAAAAATGTTTTTTTTTAAAAAGAGAAGAGAGACACATCAAATTGAAGATGTAGAATGACATGAAATGACAGGGAAGTAAATGAAGGTTAACAATTAACCTGCATGGGGTATAAAGACTGTAGCAGCAACAGTGAATCCATTAAGACAGAGTTGTGTATTCTTTTTATTTTAGTAGTGGACTAATACTCAGAAACAGCTATGGTGCAAGTATTGAAGGTGTGGCAATACTTCAAGTGTAGTTAATTAGTAATAAGGAAGACAGAAGAGGAAATTGCTCTGAAGTGCTCACCGCAAAAAAAAAAGAGAAGAAAAAAGTGTGAGGGAGTGGGCTGGATTCAAACCGAGAAGACATAAAAGACTGATCAAGACTTGTGATTACATTTCTTAGTACTGACCTTTATAGACAGTAGACAGTATCCTCTATCTAATATCTTTGCGGGGTGACGGTTATAAGAGAGGAAAACCTTATATGTCTGATGTTCTTTCACAGGACATTAAATGGACTGAAACCAGCGCTTTGAAGCAGATCCTGCGCAGCTTCACCAACAGGTAAGACACTAAAGCAAAGGCATTGAGCTCATCTATCATGTTTGTTTCAAAGATTAAGTCTGTTCATATCTAGCTCATAAGAGGTGGAATACATGTAGTTTACTGGCATCAGGTGGTCAAAGAGGATATGATACCTGACAGACAAACAGCTGCTTTGATTAAATAGTTGATTTTGGTTGGGTTTTTTTAATGTTAATGAAAAGTTGGTAAGATAAGATGCATTTTTACAAGCCACATTATCAAAAATGTTTTACTGAAAGTTGTTCAGTTTCTCCAAGTCATTTAGTTGGCAGAAGCCGCTCAACCACCCACAACTACTGAATTAGGCTGTTTGTGGTTGAATAACAGCGAGAATACTCATGTGTTAACAAACAGTACTTTGCTGGTACTGTTTTTTTTTACAAGTAATGATGTGAGAAATATGATGAGAAATAGGACCAACTGCTACAAAAATGTCAGAATGAAGTATAGTACATGACAAAAGATAAAGTGCTACCAACAATCCATATCCCCAGGGACCCATCTCACCCAGGACACTCGCTCTTTGAGCTGCTGCCCTCAGGCAAAAGCTACAGGACATTGAGAGTACGCACTAATAGATTACAAAACAGCTTTTACGCTAAAGCCATTAATGCACTAAACTGCATTAAATAATGGCTGACAATAAAGACTTTTGAGGAACAAGTGCCCATGTTGGTTTTAAACACGAAGTCAGCTACAGTGCAGTAGCTGGGCATGGGCGGAGGGTCAAACCTGATTCAGACCATGAATTAGGGAAGATACTTAGTGTCACAGTGTTTTCTTTGTTTTTTTTGTCTGGTATCACAGTGAGACGTAGTTCAGAATAAAAGTTCTGCTTTTGAAAATAACACACGTAAGGGAACTTTTTTGGCGTGGGAAGGAGAGAAAGAGCCCTGGCCCCGATGGCATTGGAGGCTGCATACTCAAAAACTGTGCAGCACAGTTGGCTGATATCTTTTGTTTTATTTTCCAATGGTCACTGTCTCTCCATAGGATCCCCAGTCTGTGGAAAGACTCTATAATTGTACCTATGCCTAAGAACAGATATCCACGAACACTAAGTGATTTCAGGCCAGTAAAACTTACCAGTCTAGTAATGAAATTATTAGAAAAAATTGTGGAAAGTGAGCTTCTAAATGTTGTCCAAGATCAGTTAGATCCTCTCCAATTTACTTATAGGCAAGGCAGGGGAGTTGATTGAATATGACTTTAACTCATCTTGATACTGCAAAAGCAGCTGTACGCTTGATTTTTATCGACTTCTCCTCAGCTTTTAATTGTATTCAGCCCCATATTTTAGCTAACAGACTGCTTAGTTTGCACATTAATCCAGGACTGATTTTTTGGCTTTTGGATTTTTTAACATTTTGCGAATCTGTTTTAACTTTTACTTTTATTAGCTGCTTTGGCCTTCTTAATGTTAAAAACAAAAATCGACTTCTGGGTATTGTTAAAGTGTGCCGTAAGGTGTGGGTACCACTTTAAATGACCTCACTCAGCTCTACAAGGCGAGAGTTTTAAGCAAGGCCCAGACAATCCTTGCTGAGCTGTCTCACCCTCTGGCTGTGGAATTTGATTTGCCCCCTCAGTGCAGGACAAATAGACTTAAGAAATCTTCTGTTACTGCTGCCATGAAAGTCCTCAATGAGTGACATGTGTGTTTTGTCTATTATTTGTGGAAGTCTTCATTGTTTATTGTATGTTATATGTGATTGCTGCTGGCTGTACCACAATTTGCCCCTCAGTGATAATACAGTTTACCTTGCCCCTTGGGAAGGTAAACCTAGAGCTGGTAGTGATGGTATAACTGCCTCCCTACCACCAAAAAGCCATATGTCACATCATCAATGTATGCCAAGAATCTTTTAATTCTAAGCTGAGATGTTGATAAACTTTCAGAAGTCTGTTCAACTGCCTCAAATGTTTAAAGATCCCAAAATCTCCAGTATCATAACGTGTGCAGATCCTTTTTCTGTTTTTTGCCTTCAGTTGATTTTTGTTCTAGCACCTGTGAAAGTGTTTTGATGTGCGTACCCTACACACTGTCCTGTCTGGTGAAGGATCCCTGTGTCAAAAAACAGTTTGAAGAACAATCTTCTCACAAGACAACAATGTAGATATTGGACGATACTGCAAAACCACCAGATTATGTTCACTGACAACATTTTTAAATTCTTGCTTCCTGCGGCACCTGCAAATGGAAACTACAGTAGTGAAAGATAAATTAGATTAAAAATAAAAATACATTGAAGGAATACAATTAAATGTCGGGCTGCTCATGACCTTTTAAACCTGAAGTAATAGGGGATTTCCTAGTATCAACTTATCGCTGCATCACACTGGTATTTTCCACATTTTGCAAAATAATCTGGCCTATTCTAACAGGTGTCCTTTACCAAACAAAGTAAACTGCACCAGAATAGGATGTGAAACACTTCTGTTTCTGTTTTTCGATCACCTGCTTATGTCACAACTGTTTCTTAGTATGTTTGTGGTCAGGTTTATTTGGCTTTGTGCATGTGTGTCACCAGATGCACAAACAAACTGACATACATATAAAGTAACGAAAGTAAAGAAATAATGGCATTGTAGGTGCCATTTGCCTCTGCCACTTCAGCATATATCTCTTTTTATCTACACAGGATGAGAAGAAGGAGGAAGCAGTGACTTACACCTTGAAGAAAGTATCAAACCACATCTCCCAGTCAACTTCGAGAACCCAGATGACACATTAAATGGAGCGAAATAAGAAAACCCCCCTGACTCTTCTGCTTGCTCTGCTTCTAGTCGGTGCTGTCAGAACGGATGACGATTGCAAGGCAAAACTGAAAGGTTAGTAACACTTTAATAATTTCATTTATGACAGTAATTATGTTTAATTTGACAATCTTTTGTCACACAAGACTGAACACAAAATAACAGTCACTCTTGGCTTCTCATCTCCATTATTTCTCATAGGTCTCACCTGCTACAATGACTACAATCGTATCATCACTTGCGTGTGGAACAGCGCAGATGTGTCTGATCTCACAGGCAATGTGTGCGAAATACACGTCAAAAAGGATGGATCACGGTAAGGATGGGAGTTACAAAAAAGAAAAATTGGACAGTCATGTACTTTAAATCTATGTACTTAATTATAAATTATATGTGTTCATACAGTTCCACTGCATACAGCACTTCTTGTAAGTTGGAACCCTTTGATGTCTCCAGACCAGCACTGAAGAATTGCTCCCTGATCTTCAATAGAGAAGGCGCCGTGAGTCTGAGAAGCTTAGTGACCAAACATTATTACTACTATAGCCCACTTACATAAAAAAGAAAAATATATATTTTGAATAGCTGTGCATATCACTGCAACACGGCTGTGGCTCAGTCGGTAGAGCAGTCGTCCACTAATTGGAAGATTGGCAATTTGATTCCCAGCTCCTCCAGTCCACATGTCAATGTGTCCTTGGGCAAGATACTTGTATGAATGGTTAGTTTCCTCCTGATGAGCAGGTTGGCACCCTGCTTGGGGTGTGTGAATGTGTGTGAATTGGTGAATGAGACATGTTGTGTAAAAGCGCTTTGAATGGTCATAACGACTAGAAAAGCGCTATATAAGTACAGTCCATTTACCACTGGATGATAAAGGAATAGTTCATTTTAGGATATTTGCTTATTGGCTTTGTTTTCCAATCTCATATATGTCCATTAAATATGAAGCTATAGCAAGCAAACAGTTAGCTTAGCGTAAGGGCTAAAAAGAGCTAGTCCAATAACAAAATGGGAACAAATTCCATCAGCCAGTAGCTATCTCTAAAACTTAACGCATTATATCTTGAAAGGTTCTACTCCCAACCAATAGCCTAACATAATCACCCTGTTAAACTGCAAATGTTTACACCTCGGTTTTTCTACAGATTAAACAAAAGAGCTGTAAAAATAACCTTTTAATAAGTGGCCTATAGATGTGTTTATAGTCTGATTTCTCCACATTTAGACAGAACTAGACCAGATGTTTCAGCCAGTTTCGAGTCTGTATCCTAAGCTAGCTGACTATGTTGTAATGTGTTATTAGCTGGAGCTTTTAATCAGAGCTTTTTGAGTGCAACTAGCAGATTATCACCTCGACTAGTAAAACAAGTAAGCAAGTAAAACACTAGCTAATTAAGATCTTATTTTGTTTTGTATTGTTGTCTTATTAATGTGTTCTAAGAGCATCATTTTTTCTCAAAATATTTTCAGTTTAAGAGCATCGATGTGTTGTCCATTACTCTGACCTGTAACCCTGGGAAGCAAAATTGGACGACGCGCTACAAGCCATCTTGTCACAGTGAGTACAATAAAGTATATTGCCTCTTTGTGATATTACTTTGTGAGCTTTTCATGACGACCTTAAACACAGTCTGTGCATGTGTTTCTCATATTGCAGTAAAGCTGAATCCACCAGAAGCACCAAAAGTCAATTTGACCACCGTTTCCTGGTTTCCAAAAAAAAATAGAAGAATCTTACTTCACGACACCCAAATGAAGTGGAGACAAAAGGATCAGCCATTGAGTGTGTGTACATATTTTATTTTTATGTGACTGCATGAATGGTATGTTGTCAGAGATGAGTGCAAGTGTTGTGGAGAGATTATCTTGGCAGTGAATGTATACAAATGATTCACAAGTTCAGTGTAAATGAACCAGCCCATTAAACATCCACATATTTGTTTTAACCCTAGCAGGCTGAAAGGACAGTGGAAAGCTCATGTAAGTCGGAATGCAAGGCCGAGCTGGACTCAGACCTGTTGATAATAGGGGAGGAGTATGAGGCACACGTCAGAGTGAAGTCCAATAAATATGAGTCAGTCTGGAGTGAATGGAGCCCCACTGTAACTTGGGTTTCACGCGTTGGAAAACCTAAACCACCACAATCAGGTAAGGGTTACCAAATTTATAGAAAGCAAAGTGTTTTTTTGTTTTTTTTAAACAATGTAGTCAGACGTAAGCGACAACTGCTGTGTTTAACTGTAACCCTGCAAAGAGAACAGGTGCATATTTGTAACCTTTGTCTGCTGCCCATGTAGCGAAGTGGAAGGTAGAGGGGAGGAGGTTGAAAGGTGTTGAGTTCGTTGTACGCCAGACTTTTAAGAAAGATAGCAGAGTTTGCGGTCTTGTCACAGACCTGTCATTTGCTTTAATATTAACTGCAACCTTACATGTCCCTTAATTTAACTGGGTTTAGTTGCCTAACCCTGGCCCTGACCCATAATCAGAGGAAATGACCGTAGTGACCTTAGTAGTGATGGGTGGGCAGTTTAATCAAAGTGATTTCTCCCTTCTCAGATTGTTTCATTTAAATGATATTTTTAGGGCCCAAATACATGAAAGTATAGAATACAGTATTTCACTCAGGCATAAATCTACCTAAATGTGTATAAGAGAAAACAATGTTTTTCTATATTATCCTTAATCATGTCATGATCCTTCAAATTCAGCACTCAAGATCCGGATGACTAAAGAGAATTGCATAAATATCACTATTTGTTCTTCACACAGAGATAAATAGAGTATGCCTAACCTCTTGGCTAATGTGATATTTCTGACTTGTCTTCACCAGCTGATCTTTCGATGATCTTGGGTATGACTGTTGCAGTTGTAGGCTCCTTGCTTCTAGCCCTCGTATATTTTAAGACTGACAAAACCGCCTGGTAAGTAACCACACCGGAGTAATATTCCATGATGTTTGTGTCTGTTTTGGTGCTAAACTGTGTTCAATTCTACCCTTCTGTGTTCAAGAGGAGTATATTGACTTTGCTTTAATATGATGTTGTTTTGTCTTTTAGGGTTTACATAGAAAAGAAGGTCAAAGGTTCACCACTGCCAGACCCAGGAGAGTCCTTAATTATGAAAGACCAGGTGTGTTGAAATGTTCTTTTTCTCAGGGTTTGTTTCATCTTAATCAAGACAAAGACTTTACTTTACTTTCTTTCTCTTTTTTTTTTTTTTTTACATTGGGGGCTTTTTTTTTGCAATATGTGTTTAAATGTTAGTTATAAATATGTTCATTATGCAACATAAAAACAGTGTTAAATATTTCACAACATATTAAGCAGAAATATAAGCAGAAATATTTTATATTTTCTGGCCACTTGAGGGCAGCAGAACAAGCTGTAAACACAACATAGATGTTATTATCGTACTGAATTTATTAGCAGATAAGCATGTATAAGAAGTCCTCTACATTAAAAAACCACATAGATATTTGGCCATGCACTTTTGGTATTTTGGTACTCCGAGCAGCAGTAATTGGCAGCACCTTCTGACAAACCTCAGACAAAGATATCTGTCTCTTTAAATACTGGATGTTTACCTCTGGTCACAAGCTAAATGCAAACTTTGTCTGTCAGCTGTTTGGTGCTGGAAAAGAAGTCCATGCTGCCCTAAATTTGCTAACCCAGTAACAACAACAATGAGAAAAATCTGAGAGGAACTGCAGAGTTGTGTCATAATTATCTGCGGCTTTGTCACTGTCAGCAACCCATGTCATATAACTTTACAATCATTTGATACATTGTCAATATAATAATATTGATTAGTGCAGCTTTAATGAAAGAAAACACACCAGACCACATATCAAAATAAGACACGGAAAACATGACACAATAGCCTGTTGTAGGTGTCAAATCGCCCACATAGGCTTTGAAACCTGACAGAAAAAATTACTCATCAGTCAAGTGATAGACATGTTACCTTTATATTCCAAAAGGTTGTAACTGTGTCACATGCGAGTACAGAATGAAAACAAAAACACTATAGACACTATATGCCTATTTTTAGACTTTAAGATAAACTCATAGTCCAGTGCAAATTTCAATTATTCTTTATTGTTTTATTTACTTCTCAACTTTTGACCCTTTTATCCTCCAGATTTGGCAGAGTCCTCCGTTCACCAACAAATCCTTACATTTCTTCATAAAACCAGAGGAATTCATCTCAGTAGAGGTAACCTGCAAAGGGGATGGTTTTGCGCCCTGCAGGTCAGACGTGGCACTGCTCGAGAAGATGAAGAGCGAAAGCAGCTATGATTCAACCAATTCCAGCTTCTCCAACCCCAGTTACTCCCACCTTGATCCTCTTCCTCCTGTCCCCTCTCTCACTGCGGGGAATCTGGAGCCCTGTGCGACTGATTCACCTTATGGGCCTGTTGGTGGTCAAGGCAAAGGTAACACCGCAGAACAGGATAGAAAGGAAGAAGAAAGAAGGAAAGACGAGGAGATTCTACAGCTGCTTAAAACAGGCAGCAGCAACAGGGAGACGATACCAGTCATTTTAGACTATAATAGGGTTGAGAAGCTCCAGCCCGAACGTGTCAGGCTCCAGAGTCTAGATTCAGGTATGTGTAGTGGGGAAGAGGTCAGTCAAGAGAGCCTGGAGGCAGATAGCATCAATATGACTGATAGCCATGATGAGGTGCCACAAGCCAAGGAGGAGAGGGAAGGAGACAATGGGCAAGATGAAGGTTTTCAGAAGTTATTTGGTAATATCAGCAGCGGAGGCATTGTTTGCAAAGGGTCCATTCAGGTTTGTTCTGGTTACGAACCAGTCCAGAAGCTGCAGGCTGATAGCAATGAGCTCCTTAGCCTGGATTCAGGTCTGAGCAGTGGGGGTGAGGAGCAGCTGAGTCAAGAGGAGAGCATGGAGGACATTGACAAGTCCACTGAATCTACAAGGTTCCCGTTTCCTCCTCCCTCTTGCGCTTTACCGTGCATGCTGCCTTTTTCCACATCACTGCCTTTGAAGTTCTCTGGGCCAGGATTCAGTCCAGCTCAGCAACCTCTGCCATGTCACCTACTGGAAAGAATTGCTCTCATGTCAACTACCAAGTCAGTGGAGCCCTCTGGAGATGGATATATGCCAGTGACACAGAAACAGAGCTAAAAACAGACAGGAATCTGTTCAGTAAGCCTAACAATTAACGCTCTACGATACAGTAGTTTGTTATCATGTGGAGCATTGTAGGATCCCTATAAATAAGGGTCTAAGCCTGCTTACTGCTGTTATGATTTGGCACTATACAGATAATTGAATTGACACATCATATGATCCTTTATTTACTGCTTAATGTCAAACGACTTGCTTTTTTATGAAGTCATTTAATGAATGTATTCTTATTTTATTTATTTATTTATCACCTTAAACCAAATGTAGTATTGACCTATGTACTAATTTCCTGATTGGCTAAAGTGAAGACATACGTTTTTTAGCTTCCTTTTAAAAATATTTAGTGAGCTGGTTTCACTGATATCCATTGGTAGTGTGTTCCATAGCTTTGGGGTGTAACTGACAAAGGCTGCATCTCCAATTGTCTTTCAGCTGTGGCTGGGAACGACCAATAAACCTGCAGCAAATGATCGCAGTGTTCTTGAAGGACAATAGTTAAAAAGGCAGTTAGCAATGTAGTTTGATCCTAGCCCATCAAGGGCTTTGAATGTAAGGAGGAAGACGTTAAAGGGGATTCTAAATGTTATAGAAAGCCAGTGCAGAGCAGCTAAAACTGGACTAATGTGCTCTCTCCTCTTGGTTCTGGTTAATAACTGAGCTGCAGCGTTTTGAATGAGCTCACATCCTGTACTTAAGTAGAACTAAAGATACAGAATGTATAAAAAGACTCTGGTAAATGTAGAAGTACTGATTCAACTCCTTCACTCAAATAAAAGTAAGAACGTGCAGGTTTTAAAATGTAATTAAGTACAAAAGTAAAAATACATATTTATTGTCAATTATACACAATACCTCTCTTGCTGCAGGTCATTTCCCTCCCTCTGTCAAATAAAGGAAAAAAATGCCCCCCCAATAAATAAATCGTAAAAAAATAAATAAAAAATCACTTTTTGCTGAAAGTCAAAAAAGCCACTGACTGAGACAAAGACAAAGACTGCTGTTATAATGGCCCTCTGTTCAGTGCACAGCATGTGTTCGTTTGGTAGGAGTCTTCCTGCTGCTGTAATATTCCTGCATTGTCTGCTCACATTGTTGGGACTTTCACGGCACGGAGCGCACACACCAAAACAAAAAAAAAGATTGTTTTTCTATAACTTATTTGCACGTCATGTCTTCTTTTTGTAATGTCACTGAGGTTGAAACAAGCAAAAAGTACAAATAACCTCAGATTTAACCTAGCAAGTTTATTTCTCCAGATTATTAAACAACTTTTTTCTTTTTGTTGGGACAACTCGAAGGATCTCAGTTTCGTCCTCATTTAACTTTAAGAAACTATTGCTCATGCATTTATTTAGTTTATGAGTTTTATAGCTGCTAACTTGCTCCATTTGATGTATGTTTTGAACCAGTTTAACACAAAGTCAAAAAGGCCAACAAACCTTTCAAGACGACTGATTATCTGATATCATGGACAATTGTATCAAATGCTTTCTTTGGGTCTAAAAAGATGGGAATCAAAGAATTTACTTTTGTTTGTATTTCAGTGAACTGTGAATCTTGTTTTCCTCCATTTTCTTTCAGCTGCCCAACAGATTCTGAGGTCTGTCAAACTCTTTGTAAATAGTTCAAATATATGTATATTTTGTTTTGCTCATTGTGTGAGAACCTTTTATTTTTATTTTTTTTACCATGTTTTTTATCATATACTCCAGTATTGTTAGTGATGTGATTGCTGCCTCATTTAAAGGTCCAGTGTGTGAATTTAGAGCGTCTTTCACATTTGATGTAGTTTCACGACCACTGTAGGTTGTAGGTGGACTATTAGGGGAGGGGTATTCAGTTGGTCGCTTAATCACACTCACACATCCTTCTTCTGAAATGCCGACTTTTGACAAATATTCTCCCTGTGAGAGGTCAGTGTAACCACTAACTAATAACAAAAAAAGGATCGTACTTGATGCTGAAACATACACTGTGTAACACTGAACCTTAAAACAAAATGTATTTTACATTATTATATTATGTAAGAGAAATGTTATATAATATTTTATATTATTTACTCTTCTAGTTAAAACCCATGGTTAATATTTGATGCATTTCTGTATTGTATTCTGTGGATTTTTTTGTAAGCAATACTCAGCATTGCTTACCTAAACACACTGTTGTTTGTTATTTTTAACCTTCTTCTTGTCATTTTGTTTTTTTTTTATTGTTTTTTTTATTTTTTTGCTGCACTGCTACTTTGCCTAAAGTGTGTATTATATATCATTTGCTTGTGATATGCATGTGTGTGTTCCCACTTGGTGAAATATTCATCCAAACATCACTCTTGAGAGCATGACTAATGGTGGATGCTGAATTTTAAAGGGAACATTTTTGAATGATGAATGTTTTCTTTGTATGCTGTAGTGTGTATACCAGCATATATCCTATTTTACATTTCAGACTGTTTTCACAAGTGTTGACATGAAAAGAGGCAGCTATTTCAATCTTGTTTTTGACACCATGCAAATAAATGTGATAGTATCTACCAACTGTTTTGTTTGCCTCATAATTTAAAATACACAATCCCGATATATACAAATGTCTGCTGGTGCCTCAGACTTCCTCACTATGTGCTTACATTATGGTCCACTGGGGTGTCTTGTTTTCATGGAAAATGAAATGAACTCTGGAGATATGAGTTATAGCCTATCCCTGCTCCACTCCCATCAGATGTACTTGTGCAGGGGGGAGGTGACTGGGAGCATCACTGTTGCTAGGTGAGAGTTTTTGACATCAGCGTACCTGCTGCCTACCTACCTTTACTCACTGCTGTGCTTTGCTACCTGTGTGATCAGTTATAATTAAGCTACCAGTCAGGACTTTGTGAATGTATTTTGGTTTTTATTCTACTGTCATCCAGAGCATAGATATACCTATCTTTGAGAAATGGGCGGATTTAAACAAGCTTTGGGAAATATTGACTGACATGTTTTTACCTTTGGACTTACAAACAAAGAAGGAGCCATTCTCTGTCTGTCGGAGCAGCATGTCTGGTCATGTGCTTACAAGAGATGCTTTAAAAGCTGTTAAATTGTAAATTCAGACATCGATGAGCTTGCATAGACAGTGAGATGTTTTCTCAAGGAACGAGGGATCTGGAGTGACACAATGGCGCTCGGACAGGGGTCTAAGAAGTCCATTTCATGTGACCAGGGTGTCGCACCCGCTTCTCTGAACAATGGGGTCAGTAAGGCGAACACTGAAATACATATGTTGTAGTCTGAGGTTTATCAGTCAGTATGTTCAGATAAATGTGTCAAACCTGTAGAGTTGTTAGAATAAATACGTGTTTAATAGAATACCACATTCGTAGGCCTTCATATGATGGCAAATGGAAGCTCTTGTTTTGGTTGACTGTGGACCTTTAGGCTTAAATCTCCACATTTAGAAGCTTCATTCATATATTCTTGGGTTCATGAATGCTTCACACACTGAGAGGCAACTTAATCAAGATACATAAACAAAGCATACTTTAATAAACCCCAAAGTATTGTATCTACACTGGATTAAAACTGAAGAACTTTAGCTCTAGGCTAAAAGCCACAACTGATAAAATGTCTGTCTTCCTGCATTTAAAGGAATAATTCAACATTTTAGGAGATATTTGCTCTAGATAATAAGATTGAAAGAACTCCCTTTTAAGAACGGTATCAATCTTCTGATCCAACTCTCCACCAGAAAGCAAATAAGCTTATTCCACAAAAATATTTCTTTAAAATCTGTCCCCATGTGCCCTTTAGTGGACAAACCTCCCTTGTTTGAGTCTCGCTACAAGGACAGAGATAAGTATATAATTCTTCAACAAAGATTTGCTCTTTTACTGCAAACATTTTAAATTCTCAGTGTTTGAAATTCATGATGGAAGTGGGTAAAATGATTACAATAAATGTTTGCACAACGTTGTCTTAACCCTTACATACTATTCAGGGTCAAATTTGACTCATTTATACACTATACGCTATAAAATAATAAAGACATCTTATACACATTTATTTTAGTCAGACTTTTCCTAATGTGACCCACAGTTTACAAAAATGGAAATAAAATGCATTTTAAAAAAAATAGTTTTTCTGCAGCTGATACACATTTTTATATGCAAATGTACAAAAAATGGAAAAAAAATCAGCATCCGTCATGTTGCTGTATTCACCATGTTCTATAAAATAGTGATTGTGAATGTGTTTTTCCCATAAGATGAATCAATTGAAGGATTAATCATTTTATTAATGACTGATGTGAGAATTCATGAATGTGAATAGGTGTAGAGACGAATTAATGAGTGAGAATATGAACAGTATGTAAGGGTTAAAGGGTATAGATATGATTACAGTTGCAAATACTGAATATATTACACCACTTATTAGTATCTCTGTTCATGATCATGTGTCAATTAAGTTAGAAACAAGCCATTTGGGGACACTAGCACTTTCCACTCAGACCAGAACAAATCAAACTGTTTTCAGGGTAGCATTTACACAATTTGAAACTCTAGTAACGATAAATTATTCGTGAGAAATGTGGCTTTTGACATCGATGAGTTGGTGCTTACGTGAATGTAGAGGTTGGTGAACTCTTTCGCCTTTTCACACGTCAGAGCAAAGATGTGGCTCATCTCCAACCTTCATAGAAGACTATCATGGTTATAATTAGAGTCTGACTCATATATATGCCAACCAGTAATATTGGCCATTCACAGATCAGTATTATATGTTGTCTATGTGTGCTGATAATTTCTATTTTAGGTATATAAGCATCATCTTATGTATATATGTGATCCTTTTTCTTAATTCAAGCTTATACGTAGATGTTTTTTGTTCTGTTTTTTAATGAATAGTTAATTATAATTATTACATTCTTTCAGTTTCCTGTTTCAGTGCACAATAAAATATATACATTAACCACATTTGAGGGATCTTTGCAAAAAAATGTGTGTTTATGTATATTCTATATGTATAATATTATCATTTTAAATATAGAAATCAGTTTTTTTTACTCCCTAATATCGGCATCAGCATTTACCCCAAAACGTTGTAATTAAAAAGCTTTCTGTTAACATATATGTTGTTTTTTTGCAAGTATACATTTTAAATGATCACAGGTTCATTATAGCAGCGACAGTTCAGAGGTTGGTTTTTACAGTGTTGCATCATTAGTATTCAAAAATAAGAAGAATATGACGCATGTGAATACAAATACAACTAATTCACTAAGTGCTTAATGCAAAGTTGTTTTTTTATTTCCAAAAATCTAAATGTAATGTTGTTTTCTAAGAAGACACATTTCACCCACCAGATAAAAACAATGAACCTAACAACCCTGTGGCTAAATATAGTCCATTGGGAAACATCTCAGTGCCTTGTGTGCTCCGTTGCGCAATCACTTCAAGTTTGTTTTCAACACTGCAGTTTTTTTTATGTGTATCCATGAAATTATTATTATGAAATTATTTGTATATCTCCACAGATAGTAGCTGGTGCACAAACTGTGGCTCAACCCATCAGGAAGACTCGCTCCTGCAAATGTCTCCTGGCCTTTCTCATCATCCTCATCATCATCCTCATTGTTGCAGGAGCCACATTGGCCTGGTACTTCCTGGGTGAGTGATTTTTTTCCCTCCTTTTTTTTTATATAATTACACATTTAATCATGCTGTATTGATCTTCATACCTTTCTCTCCGACAGAGTACAAGGTTTGGGTGTTGGAGCCTCGTGTCCAGCAGCAGTACACGGCCTATGTGTCAATCCTCAACAGGAACTTCTCTGCTGATCTGTCCTCTCACAGCAGCCGTGCGTTCAAGAAAGAGGCCAAGGGAGTACAGAGCATGGTGAGCAGGGATCATTCATTCCCCTGATGCTAATGTACACCTGAATAACATGGCTCATATGCCAAGGGAGCTCACAGGTGCGGGTTTTTCTAGGTAGTTTTGAACTTAACTACTACTTGTAAAAAAGGAAGCCAGCAATATTTAGATGTGGGTATACATAGGCCTAGATGTGGTTTAATACACTCATGTGAAAGGTGATATTTTCTTTCTCCGTCTTTCAGGTAGAGAAGATAATGAAGAGCTCCAGCCTTTCTCGATACTTCAACTACACCACTGTGTTTGCTTTTGGGTAACTGAATCAGACTTTTTTTTAACTTACAAGCACAAAAATGGGAACTGGGAAGTACTTTCTAGATGGAAGTAATGACTCTCAGTAATGTTTTTACTCATAAGAAGCCAAATAAGAAAACATGTTTTGATATTCATTCACTCAGTTTATAATTATGCCTATAATCAATGTTGTGAGTATGGTAATTATGTTATATAAGGGGGTATAGCTCAGTGGTAGAGCATTTGACTGCAGATCAAGAGGTCCCTAGTTCAAATCTGGGTGCCCCCTGTGTTACTATGGTGACTACCAGCAAGTGTTAGCTTTGATCCCAAAATTGAAGCATGGATTTAGAGGGGTGCTTGAAAATGAACAAGAACCGCTTGTTTTCATCTTCAACCAGTATCAGCAGGCTTATATGATGAGTGTTTTGAGTGCTAATCCTCTTACCAGAGGGGGTATAGCTCAGTGGTAGAGCATTTGACTGCAGATCAAGAGGTCCCTAGTTCAAATCTGGGTGCCCCCTGTGTTGGTGTTGGTGTTGGTGTTGTAGTTTCACTTTTAATAAATGCTCGCTCTCAAAGCAACCAAAGTTCAAGCTGGGTTGAACTGGATTATTAAAAAAAAATGTACTTGCAATCATAACATTGTGGTGCTCCAAATAGACCACAGACATACACAATACATGGATCATTTATATCTTAAGTTAAAGGATAATTCCTGTTTATTTTAACCGGATGTATTTTCCATAAATGTGACCATTGTGGCTCCATGGGTCATGCCAACTTCTCATGCACTCGCCAGCTCCAATATAGAGATTTGGGGAAACAAGAACTGGCTGAAAACAACATATACTGGGACCAGCAGCACAGGCCTCCTACAGCTCTAAAATGGTTACACATATTTGTCTCTGAGTGTGAACGAAAGTTGACACAGAAACTAACCGCAAAAAAAACCCCATTATGATTAAATGCATAGGGCTCAAACATCCAGAGCAGCTTGTAAAGAACATGAAAACAAAGAAATGGGTTGGGCAGGAAGGCATTTGTGGCCCTGCTCCGGAACTTCAGCTAAAAAAATCTCCATTGGTGACTTTTCAGAGCTGAAAAAAATATCAAACACACACTTGATTGTATAATAGGTTCGTGAACTCTGCCCACTGTCTCCATTACTGCTGGTTTATTTATTTAATACCCTTTAACAGATGTACGACAGCCAAAATGACTTGTATAACAAAACAAACAGAGGGAAAGCCATATTATGACTTTCATCTGTTGTGTGTGTGTTCACATCTCCTAAACACCATAAATGTTGGTCTCTGCTTTGTTTCTGCAGGGAAGGGAGTGTTGTGGCTCACTTTTGGATAGTACTGTCTGTGCCCAGCAGCCATGTTGAGAGGGTGAGACTGGATAAGGTGACCAGCAGCCTGGTGGAGGGTCTGAGAGGTTACTGGAGGTCAGAGGAAGAGGAGACGGTCAGCTTTGATGGATACCTCCTTCACCTCCCCTCGCTGTCCATCAGTGGTGAGAGACAGAGAGGAGGGGAAGCAAAGAGAGGAAAGACTGTGTGTGTGTGTGTGTGTGTGTGTGTGTGTGTGTGTGTGTGTGTGTGTGTGTGTGTGTATGTGTGTGTGTGTGTGTGTGTGTGTGTGTGTGTGTGTGTGTGTGTGTGTGTGTGTGTGTGTGTGTGTGTGTGTGTGTGTGTGTATGTGTGTGTGTGTGTGTGTGTGTGTGTGTGTGTGTGTGTGTGTGTGTGTGTGTGTGTGTGTGTGTGTGTGTGTGTGTGTGTGTGTGTAGAGATGAAGACACAGGAATGAAAAGTGTTTTTTTTTCTTCTTTATTTTCTCTTCTGTGTTTTTGTTCTGCTCCCTACAGAGACCGACTCCAAAGTTATAGAACTTCTCAAAGCCTCATTTGGTATAACCGTGTATTTTCATTTCCTTATTCATAATTATAGTTTCTTTCAATGCTTTTTGATTCATCTGATCTATGAGCATGCATCACAAAAATGAATTTGCAAATGAATTTTCTGCATGTACTGCAGTGATCCACTGTTATACATGGTTGTTCCAATGTGTGTCTCTAACACAGTTATTAAAGCTTTTAACTTTATATTTAAATAAAACTAAAAGTCACGTTAGGCTGTCTCATCTTTTATTATATTATGAGACATTTAAAGCCTTTATATTGACAAAGTAGTTATATTTTTGTCATAAATTAGAGAACAGCTTAATTTGAAATTGAAATATCCTTTATTGGTGTTTTTCTACCAAGAAAATTAAGAGTTTTATTAAAGTTCATTGTAGTAAAAGAGTAATCATTAAAGTTGTCATATTTAGAGTTTTATGTTTTTGGATTCAGCTATGATTTCCGAATATTGACTGAAGCAAATGTTTACCAAAATAATTAACATAGGCCTTCATAATGTTGAATAATAGATTAAATCTTTTATTAAGGGTTTGATAGTGTTGATATTGCCATTCATCTCCTACAATATCTGTAGCAACTTGGACCCATAAGTCAGTCTCAACCGCAACACAAAATTTACTCCAAAACAGTTCCCACACAAGGACAGCTTAGTTCTACCGCTCCTCATTCTTTTTTAAAATGTCTTCTTCCAGACTGTTACCGTTATCAAAAGTTGGTGTCCAGCAGTCCTGTGGCTCTCCGCGGCCCCGACACACAGCGTTCCTCCTGCATGTGGCACCTCCAGGCCGCCCCTGGCTCCCAGCTGGAGCTTCACATGGAGTGGCTGCTGCCAGAGTGCCGCGACAGACTGGTGGTGTATGACTCCCTCACCCCCACTGATATTCACCTCATCACCTCGTGAGTTTCATCCACTGACAAGTATACAATTAGACAGATACTGTACATATTGGCTGTGACATATGAGGCCAATATTAACCCTCCGGTAAACACCTGATATCAGTTGGTCACTGCTGTCCACAAATAAGTAGAATAACACATTCGCATCACTTTCTGTCCACTTCTTCCAAAGTCAATGCATAATTAGAGACTAGAGATTAGGATTCTCATGGATTTTCACTACCTGTCATTAATTATCTTCCATCCTTCCATCCTTCCATCCTTCTATCCATATTTCTCTCTATCCTTCAGTGTTTATGGCTGCAGCAGACATGAACGTGTAGTCCGTGTCCTTTCATCAGGCGAGTGGATGACGGTAGTTTGGAAACAGGGTCTGTACAACTACAAGGACCCCTTTTCTCTGACTGCACAGGCCTGGGACCACCAGGGTAAGACCACCTGAATGCCCACATCTTCTTTACTAGTTCACAAATGTTACATAAACAAGACTGAAAGGAGTAGGATGAATTCTAGTATACTGAAATATGAATTCTTTGCTTTGCAATTCAGTGAGCAGAATAAAAACCTGAGGCCAAGGCTGATGGGAATGTCATTTTGCAAAAATGACAATAAGAGACATTCATTAGCTGAGGAGACTTTTAATTTAAAATGACAAAAATTTCAACCCCATGAGGTTTTAAAAGTCAGGTGATTACAAAAGTCGTTAATATCCATCTTCTGGTCACGTCAATGATTCTTAACAGACCAATTCTATGACTTCCTCTTGCAAACAGACTATATGTTCATGGCTTTTCTTATGTCCTTTGATTTGATTTCTTGGTTGGTCCCCTCCCTGAGCTACTACCTTATCGTGGTGGAGGGGTTTGCGTGTCCCAATGACCCTAGGAGCTCAGTTGTCCGGGGCTTTATGCCCCTAGTAAACAGGTCCTGGGGGAAGGACCAGACCAAATTAAAAGTTGTGCCAAATTAGAGTAATTCAAGTATGAGCTGTGGACATCAGTGGCGTCAGTATTGGAAGGGCTGGATGATGAATGGTGAGGGTGTTGTAATGTGCAGAAAGCAAGATATCTACAACTGAAGCTACATATCCAGAAACCAAACCAAAGATGGTGATGCCTGTGGGGAGAAGCAGAGGGAAGAGAGTCAGCAGGGTGGTCTGAACTTTAGCACAGCCTTCCCATGAATGAGAAAGAGGAATCGCAAATAAGCTACAGGGTGCTGGACCCAGATGCCCTGAGTTACTGCAATCAGCCTCAGCTGTTCACCTGCAAGCGAGAGAGAATTTAGCCACGTCCCCACACATGAACCCACAGGGGCTTCACAGACCACAACACTATTATTATACTAGCGTTACCTATATACACTGTGTAGATAAAACACTATGCTATCAGTACTCAATTTTCTAATAATATTATTTAAAAAATGATACATCATCTTGGCGACATGAATGTCTGAATAACATGTTTTGCCACTGGCTGTAGGAGTTAAAATGTTTCATAGGAAAAAACCCAAAGTTGTGATTATTCAGCAGCTGACATTAAACCAGAATTAGTTAATGGTGTTATTTCGTTTTCAAGGGAAACTACGAAAATACAACGCGATGAGTCATCTCCGACATAGCTAAATGAATACCACTTTGGACCTGATTGAGCCAGTTTGTATGAAAACCTGCAGGCTCTGTTCTCAGATGCAGACAATGGTGGAACGTAGACGCCACAGAATTCAAGATGAACTTTTTTCTCATTCTGTGTATTGTAATTAAAATGCATTGATGCCTCAAATGAGAATGGATTTTTATTTTGAGGAACATCTCTCTCTCTTTCCCACTGTCTCTTTCTCAGACTGTAATTACACTATAGAGCTGAAGGCAGTATCAGAGATCCAGGGCGTACTGAAGACACCCTTCTTTCCCAGCTACTACCCGCCCGACACCAACTGTACCTGGAACTTTACTGTAAGACGCTTGTGTCTTTCGTTGATTGACTAATTGATGAATTTGCTCATTTAATCATCAATCTAATCTGTCATTCACCCAATTGCATACATTATTTAACCTTTATAGATCAAATATGACTCATTTTTTGACATTTGAGGCCAGTAAAAAGCACCCGAAGCACCATTCTTTTAGCATGAAATTCACCAAAAAATTGTATTTTTAAGGGCGTTATACTGTATGTCTGTGATTGGGTTTTTTGTTTTTTTGTCATCTGTGTGCGTGTGTGTGCGTGTGTGTGTGTGTGTGTGTGTTCAGATGCCCAGTGAAGGGATGGGCTTATCTCTGACATTTGAGGGCTATGAGCTCAGCCGAGCCAGCTACAACCAGGCCTGCACCCAGGGAGCGTGGATCATCCAGAACCGCAGGTAGATTGTACCACAGTGAGTCCAGCTGGTCTGTACGAACAGAGGGTGACTCAGCCTCAGTGGTATTAAACTAGAAAAACTGCCTTGTGCTTTAATGCCATCACCAACCAGTCATGTTGCAGTTTACATCCATGTCTATCCAGACTTGAAGGAATGTAATAAGAGGTATTAAGTGTATTTTCCAGACAGTAGACAATGCTTTAAATATCCATATTGCAGCAAAGAAGCTACACATTTTAAAATGTGGATGCTTCACACACCTCGTCAACCCAGCAGCACAAAAGATCAATACAATCACCACAGTTTCAAGATGAAGACACAG
Organism: Scomber scombrus; assembly: GCF_963691925.1. NCBI lineage: Eukaryota > Metazoa > Chordata > Actinopteri > Scombriformes > Scombridae > Scomber > Scomber scombrus. The sequence continues at coordinate 29,929,990 of NC_084971.1, forward strand.
AAGATTAGTGTCATGAGTTCAGTATCTGACCAAATGTGAAATATGGTCACAATCTCCCCTTTTGTTCCTGAGTTAAGGCGTTGAATAATGGCCAGAAAAGTGTTTTTTGCAGAATATTATAATATTATGATATTATCATAAAGCCATATTAGGCTGTCTTACTATAATGAGACATGAGACAAGCTTTTTTCTTGATGAAATTGTATTTTTGTCATCAATTAGCTTGCAATGAGCTTAATTTGAAATTGAAATATCCTTAATTGGTGTTTTTCTACCAAGAAAATTAAGGGTTTTATTAAAGTTAAGGCCATTGCAGTAGTAAGGTAATCATTAAAGTTGTCATATTTAGAGTTTTACTGAAAAGTAGTTGTGTTTTTGATGATGGACTCATCTATGATTTTGGATATAAAATGTCATCCTTTGATCATTTTAGACATTTTTGTGAAAGTTTGTCATAATTAATGTATCAATTCTTCATTTATGGCCAAAAAGGTGTTTTGTGAGGTCACAGTAACTTTGACCTTTCAACACCAAAATCTAGTCATGGGTTCCAGTAAACGCTTGTGCCAAATTTTAAGAAATTCTCTCAAGAAGACGGTACAGACAGACAACCTGAAAACATAATGCCACCAACCACGGCCGTTGCTGGTGCGGAGGCATAAAAATACCTATCACAAGTTCTGAGAGATCAGTGTCGTAATTTTCCTGTTTTGTCTGTAATTTGGCATTTTTGGTTGATAAAACAGCTGAAACGATTAACCAATGGAAATTCTGGTGCGTGAAGACGTTTTAAAACTCATCTGTGTAGTGCTGCAGGTGTTTGATCTTCAAATGAGAACAACTGGAAAGTCTGCACACCACAACTTAAATATATAAAAACTTTTAATAGGCACAGGTGTTTTAGGTTGAGCCCTACATCTTCTTTAGTCTGTTTCTTCTCAGAAAAACCACATGTTGAGGACATCGATAAATAGACATTACGCAACATGTGTACAGAGATCAGAATAAGTTGAGCATATTTCCAGCAGATTAATCTAATGACTATTTTTAACCTACGCAGTTTGCTCTCTGACAGGAAGCGTTGGTGCAGGTCAAAGTTTTCCATGTAAGTCACAATGTGCAGACTAGTCAGGTGTTTTCAGTTATGATTAAAAAAGTAAATACGCATAATGTGTTAAATTATTATTTATATTACACAGCATTAATGTTCTGTCTATGTCATGTCGTCACATTTTCCTACACCGACGAGAGTGGGCACCAGCATCTCATTTGAGCTCAATATACTGCAGATAGCTACATAATTTTTCATGCATTGCCAATTTTTACCTTCAGTGTGTGTGTGTTTTATGTTATTGCCACCAAAACTTACAAATGGCTCAAATGATGACTGACCTACAGTCAGACACTGAATCCAAACTCACGATCACCAAGTTGATTTATTTGAAAAGAATATATAAATGTACCAATGCTATGAATACCAAAACTAACCCAAAACAATGAGAGTCAGGAGGCCTGGCCAAAAAGAACAAAAGAACAATTGTTTGCCACAGGGAAACATAGCAGGAATTCAAGTCATGTCAAATAGCCTAATATCATAAATCACAAATTTGCCTTAGAGGGCCTTTCTGTACAATCTGTCTTTAGACTCTTGATTCAAATAAGACAAAACTCTCAGGAAACCTCGGGAAGAGCAACAGAGGAGGGATCCCTCTCCCAGCACAGTCAGACATGTAATACTGGAGATGTTGTGTGCACAGAATAGACCGACATAGCAGAACATATACAGTATATTACATTGTAACTTCCATGCACTGCAAAAAAGACACAAACTCTTTCAGTTCCATTTGATTTTACTGTAGTATCTCTGTCTTTTTTTTGTCTTTTCTCAGACTGTGTGGTACGAGGAACCTCCAGCCATACAGCGAACGCCTCTTCCTGCTCTCTATGACTGCCACTGTTGTCATGGCATCAGAGGTGTCACTCACAGGGCCGGGCCTCCAGCTGCACTACAGCGTCTTTAACCTATCGGATCGTAAGTTATGGATGCAGAAGAGACTGCACAGTACATTTCAGATTAAAGCAATCAATAGGTCAAATTTCTTCTGTTTTTGAACAGATGTGTGACTGCATGCATTTGTGTGTTTTACAGCTTGCCCGGGTCAGTTTCTGTGCACTGTGAACGGCCTGTGTGTCCCCGCCTGTGATGGAATAAAGGACTGTCCCAGTGGACTTGATGAGAGGAACTGTGGTATATATTTAGTTTTAAACGTATGAATTCACATATCACATCCTGCACAGTATTTCCTGTTGAAACTGGAGCTGTGTAAAGAATTGACTGCTGCGTTACTTTGGAAGATAAAAAGTTGCCGGTTTTGTATCATATAAAATTGTTAAGGGCTGGATTGTTCAAGCATCTGTAACGTGAGCCTTTTCAGCTTGTTGCTCATGAAAGCAAGCTGGCTTAAAAATCTGTGAGTGATGCTGATCTGATCTGATGGGCCTTCTTCTCTTTTCTGTCGCTAAACCTACTTGGATGGTTGACAATATCTGGCAAAGTGAAAACTTGTCAAGCTAAAACTATAATCAGTTTGACTTTTTGATAGACAGAAACTCATGTGCTGTGACAGCCAAGAGATAATACACAACATGTGATAAAGCGATGGAAAGAGAAAGCTAAGAAAACAACAATTCAAGTTGCTATGACCTCATCAAAAGTGATGATGGTATTACTGCAAAACTAAAGCTGGTCATATAGCTGCTTGGGCCTTCTGGGTAAAACATTTACAATAAGTACATTATATACAACCCCACCTCACAAGATAAATACATAAATTAGAAGAACTGTTTGAAAAATCGTGCACACACAACAGTGCACAAAAAAATGTAATTTCTGTAGATAAGAACGATGTTTAAAGAGGGCAATTTAGTGGATTGAAGATAAATTGATTAAAAGTATGAAGTGGTGTTCAAGAGCAAGGCAGTATCATTTATACATAGTATTGAAAAGGAAATGAATGCAGATGGTGCAAAGATTGAATTGGTGGAAAAAACATTTATCATCTGATATAAACACATTAGAAAGAATAGAAGAATAGAAATAATTATATAGACTATTCTGAAAGTAAAAAAGGGAAGAGACACTTTCTCAATCATCATTATCATTAACTTTATTACATACTCATAGTTAATATATTGTTTCTTTCTCATTTCTCACTCCAAAGATGATCAAATGTGACAACATGTACTGTACTGGTTGTTCATTTATGTTTCTCAATATTGTTAAAAAAAAAAGTTAATTAAGAGTATCAACACAGAGCAAAATGTAGCCTTTGTTGCTAAATCTAATGCTAAACTGTTTCTAGTGTCATTCAGTGACCTCAGTACTCATCATAGGTCATGCATTATTTGTGTGTGTGTGTGTGTGTGTGTGTGTGTGTGTGTGTGTGTGTGTGTGTGTCCTTTTTAAGTGTGTGTGGCGCAGTACGAGTGCCCAGAGGACAGTCAGTGCGTGGACCAGTACAAGGTGTGCGACCAACATCCAGACTGCCCCGATGGCACAGACGAGCTGAACTGTACTGATGGTACTGTAACACACTCAAATCTACACATCCACATTCATACAACATTTCAAAGTGATTCACAATCTTTTGCAAAAAACTTTATTTCTGTGTGTGTGTGTGTGTGTGTGTGTGTGTGTGTGTGTGTGTGTGTGTGTGTGTGTGTGTGTGTGTGTATGTGTGTGTGTGTGTGTGTGTGTGTGTGTGTGTGTGTGTGTGTGTGTGTCCATGTGTCCGTGTGTCCAGCTGTGCAGTGTACAGATATGACCTATGTGTGCGCTGATGGAACATGCCTGAAGAAACCAAATCCAGAGTGTGATTTCATCTCTGACTGCCCTGATGCCTCTGATGAGAAACATTGTGGTGAGACTTGACCAAGTTCCTGTTAGACCAATTCATTCTTAAAACTAACCTCATCCGGGGGAACCTTTTTTTTCACAGTATCATTCTTAAAAAGGCATTTTCTTTCTTGTAAAAATGTCATGTTAAAGCTTTTTTCAACACAAAAGAAACATATATTTATGTCAACATCTTTGTACTTCTGTGTGTATTCAGAATGCGGACTGAGGCAGTTCCCCAGCCGTATTGTTGGGGGGGGCAACGCCACAGAGGGGGAATGGCCATGGCAGGCCAGCCTTCAGGTACGAGGTACCCATATCTGTGGGGGCGCGCTTATCTCCAGCCAGTGGGTGATATCTGCAGCCCACTGTTTCTATGACGACCGGTGAGTACAGGAAAAGAGAGGGGAGGAAGTGGTGTGTTACTTGAGGTGTGAGAAAGTGTTTTTAGAGCAAAAACAACCCAGGGCACTTTGTTGAGCAAAAACTTTAATTATCTTCGGTAAAAGATGTTTATATGCTGATTTGATGGAATATTTTGTAGCATTTTTAGCACTTTTTTATGACTATGTCACGATGACATATGACTTTGTCTCTACAATCCAGGGTTTAGCTGTGACAGCATGTCTGACTCACATGAATGAGTATTCATTGGATGCATTTATACACTTGTATCTTTCAAAGCCAGCATCAGCCGGTTGGATCACTGCCGCAGCTATAGCTGCCTGCAACATACTGTAAAGGATTAGTTCTCTTTTAATGTTTCTTGTACAGCGATTAAAAGCTTGTGCAGCTCTCAGAGAGCCATGGAACTTCAGTGGATGAGAGAGATTTGGCTCTAAAGTAGAAAGTACGTTTTGAAAGTATTTCACTTTAATTTGTGCCATTGGAAGAAAATCATACTTTACACATAACAAATCACCCTTTTACACATAACAACTCTTCATCTCTCCTCCTCTTCCTCCAGTCTCTACTCCCCCTCGATGTGGACGGTCTACCTGGGAAAACTCCTTCTCAGCCGCAGCAGCCCCACCGAAGAAGTGGCGCGAGTTCAGAGGATCCACCTTCACCAATACTACGACGATGAGTCCCACGACTATGACCTGGCCCTGCTGAAGCTGGACCGGCCCGCCTCCATGCTGCTTGCCGGGCACGCTCGACCCGCCTGCCTGCCCCCGCCCACGCATCAGCTGGAGCCGGGCCTGCTCTGCTGGGTCACCGGCTGGGGGGCGCTACGAGAGGGAGGTGAAGAGGGGAGGAGAGAAATAGGGGGGGGTTTTGGTATATGGAGAGAGGGTAGAGAGTGAGGTTGGTTGTGGAAGTGGTGTGGTTTGCAGACAATGGGTTTTACTGTTAAAAGCAGACACAGTGGCTACAAAGTGACCTGAAGCAACTTCTCATTACAGCTCAGGTTGCAGATTTCACAAATGTCTGTTCCTTTTAATTGTGGGAAGGCTTACCAAGGAATAATTATGAGCCAACCTAACCTCTGCTATTTGGAAGTTATTGAGAAAAGGTTTTGTAATTTTAAGTATGTTGTGTTAATGTGTTGTGTTGTTGTGCACTCATGATGGGAACTATTGGGCCACAGCAACTTCACAGTTAGTGCTTGGGACAGTTACTCCACAGTTTTGTTGAATTCATTCACAGTAATGAATTCAACAAAGTTTATCTCAGCACTGACGTCAGAAGAATATGTTTCCCTGCATCATGCACTATAGTAATGTCAATTTACCTCTTTGGTTTGAGAGACATGATATCACACCTTGTAAAGACACTTTTAAATGAAACTGTGCAGCTTTATTAACATAAATACTTTTAATATGGGCTTTTGACTTGTAGGTTTAAAAAGAAAAAAGAAAAAAGAGCAGAGTATTTTGTTTTATTCTAAATTTGTTTTTTTCGTGTTAGATGTTGAGCACTAAACTTTTTCCACTGACTTCAGTAATTTCACAGGAAGCAATTTTTTTTTTTTGTCTTGTGCAATCATTGAAAGCACGCTTGTTCTGGGACACTTTGAACACTTTGGTGGGTTTTTTGTGGTGATACAAAAGAAAAAGTAGGTTACGCTATCATTATAATAGAGCAAACATAACCTGGGGAGTAAGTCTGTGGAGCAATGAAGTATTTAGATTAAAGTACTGGGAGCTAATAGAGTGACCTGACCTTTTCAAAAATGAGTGCCAAGTGCCTTACAAAGACAGGAAACAAACAAAAATAGGAGACCAAAGTAGAATAAACATAATTAATTGAGACTGAAAATACCACAAAAATATATTTGCACTTAAACACAGAAAATGAAAAAACACTAAAAAGAAGAAACAGTTTCATCTTTGAGTAAAGGGGGTGGAAGTTTGTGGTTCTGGTTTCCGGTATTGTGATGAATTAAATGAAGTGGGTTAAGGTTGCTTGAGCAGAAAGGTGCAGATCAGTTTCAAAAATTCATAGAAGTAGATGGCTTTGCATCTTTTGAGAGGAAAAAGTTTACCTTGATTCGTGCACATTCAAGTGTGGTTACACCACTATAATTCCAGTGAAGTGGTTTCATTTAGCTGTTAAGATGAAACATTTACTACATCTTGAGCTGGTGTGTAACTGCACACATAAAAAGGGCCGCTACAGTCATGTAGGACATTTTCAGGCTGATTATTGTAGAGTGTTAAACATAAAACGTTTAACGACTGATTTTACAAGCATGGCTCTGCTCAAGCTGAGGATATATGTGTGACTGCAGTCCGTGAGATATTTCACTGTTGGTTTGTGTGGTTTGTAGTTTGCTCATATAAAGTCATCTGAAGCTCTAGAATTGATATTCAGTAAGCGGATCAAACCTAAGTAGTTATTATCTTAGTTTCAGCTCTCAACAGGCTTAAAAAACAGGCTATTAGTGAGGGAAAATGACTTTTGGGTTCATTTTGAGAGTTCATGCATTGTCTCAAGTGTATGAACAGGAAAAGGTTTAAAAGAGGATTAATCTTTTGGCCTTCCCTTTGCTGACCTTTGCCTTCTGACCTCTTACAGGCAGTTCCAGTAACGTGCTACAGAAGGTAGACGTTCGCCTCGTCAGTGAGGAGGCCTGTGTTCGCTCCTATGGCCATGTGGTGACTCCCAGAATGCTTTGCGCCGGTTACCGCAGTGGAGAGAAAGATGCCTGTCAGGTACACAGAAACACATACATAGACCACATAGATGCAATGTTCTTTTTCTACTTAATTGCATGATCCAAAGCTGCTATAACCAGTATTTTTATCAATCAAATGTGAAACTTCCTCTCAGATATTTGCAGCATCTTTAACTGTAAAGAAAAAGTTAGCATCTAGTTGTTTAACATAGTTGACTTTTTAGCAGGTATTTTCCTCAGGAGTTAGTGGAGAGTAAAGTAAGAGGTAAAAAGAGTGAATATTGGATCTAAAAGTAATCAAATCAGTGCCAATATCTGCTGCTGGATGTGCATAAAGGCAACTGTTATCACATTCACCAAATCGTTATATAAGGCAGATTTTTAGAGGATTTGGCACAACAGTAATGTTTTTGTAATATTTTATAGATCATTTTATACACTGAAATGTAAATTTAGGTATGTATGAATTGGGTTAGGGTATATGTACTTTCTTTCTTTCTCTGTTTGGATTTGTATCTCCCAGAAGACAAAGAAGTGGAATCCATTTAATGAAAAAAGTAAAAATCGCATGTTCTCAAAACAAACCCTGCAAGCTATTGCATCTCAATGTAAATAGGTCGAGAGAATCTAGAAAATCCTATCAAAGAGATTTTCCTCCTCATACACAGTCCATAAAAGGAGTCTTAACAGCTGCACATTCATGCAATCGGTGATGTCATGGTTGAGTCACTGGTACTGATCATCAGCCCTTTCAATGATTATGGTAATTTTTGCTGTAGAGCCAAGAAAATCTAAACCCCCTGCCCCTTTAACATTGCCTGTCTCTGTCAGGGAGACTCTGGCGGTCCCTTGGTTTGCCAGGAGCCGTCAGGTCGCTGGTTCCTGGCCGGGGTGGTGAGCTGGGGCAAAGGCTGCGGGCGTCCGGACTACTATGGCGTCTACACTCGTGTCACCAGGCTCACCCACTGGATCGAGCAGGTCATCAGCAGCTTCTGAGTCATTGAGTATCTTCATCATTTTTACATCAATATCCTCATCAGGTGAAGCTGGGTGAAAATGAAAAAAATTAAACCAATGAACTCAGGAATCGATGGTAGATTATTTGAGATTTCTTCCCTGCAAAAAGAAAGGTGGTAACGTTTAAAAAATGGCTTCCAAAATCATAAAATAATAAAGTTAAGAATATTTATGTGGCACATTTCAGAACTGATATGAAGTGCTCGTCCAACACACACAAGAAAAAAAAAAAAAAACCATGCCAAAAAATAGCAACTGAAAGGGGAAATGAAACTGAATTCTACGAAAAGTGAAGTCATTTAAATGTAAAGGATGGCACACAATGTTAGTATTTTTAGGTTGGCTACTTCCTAAAAGACCATCTCTTTTTTGATCATGTACCCTCTTACAGACTGAATCTTTTTTATTTGACAGCCTATTGAACATGTTTCCCATAATAAAACATAGTCTTCTTTTGTATTCTTGCTTGCAAGTATTGATTTACTGTGTGTGTGTGTGTGTGTGTGTGTGTGTGTGTGTGTGTGTGTGTGTGTGTGTGTGTGTGTGTGTGTGTGTGTTTGTGAAAGTGAATCTGTGCTAGCAGCAATGTGAGCTAAATGCTAATGCCAGCATGCTAACATATTCACAATGGTAAAGGGCCGTCCACACTTAGAACGAAAACTATAACTATAGCTATAAATGTATAGTTTTAAATGTCGTTATAATTCAAATGGACGGAGGAGTCCACACCACAACTATAACGATAACGATAGAGGAGAACAATATCGTTGGAATAACTTTCAGAGCTATTTGATGAACGATAAAAATGCTGACTGTCAATATAAATCCTTATTTATTCATTTATTTGAATGCAGCTTTGCTCCTCTCTCACCACCAACTGACGCGCTGTAAATTCGAACAGGCTGACACCCAGAGGTAATTTATTTAGATAGGTCTTAATTATTACAAAGATGCTGGAACTTTGTTCTCCATTATAATGTAAAAAAACAAAGTTAGCGGATCTTTGAAAGTGGATCTATGCTCATACTGTGTGTCACTGCTGCAGCGGTTCAACATCTGCTGCGGGTCAGTTTGGTCCATAAATACTGAAACATCACAGCAACTAGTGTGAAACACTGACCAACACACTGAATCAGCACCCGCCTCTGAACTCTTCTGGTTTTCTTTTTATTTCTCCGTATAACATACTACAGCAGTGACAGCTCATCAATAATTAGCTCACAGCTGGAGCGTGCAGCACGTGCTTGACACCGCTGTTTACAGGATGTTATCGTTCTCAGTGTGGACGCTCACATCGTTGTTGTCATAGTTATAGTTATCATTATCGTTGTCAGTGTGGACAGCCCTTAATGCTAACATGGGGTTCAGCAGGTGTAATGTTTACCGTGTTTACCATCTTAGTTGAGCATATTTGCACAGTAACCGTTGCTACTTGGGCGTAAACCAAACTACTGGACTATTTATTGTTTTGGTCTGATATAAAGTCACACAATCACCAAAGTCCTTACAATTCTTCCTAAAGGGACATTGTTTTCATGGCAGCTCATTCAATGGTTGTTAAGAATCGTCACTCAAAATGACATATGTCAGCCTCATGGTGGCACAATTAAGTGGAAAGGTCAGGAGATCACCAAAGTCCATAGGATACATTATGTGGGCTCAATTGATATCTGCACCAAAATGCATGGCAATCCACCCCATAGCTGTTGAGCTATTTCATAGGATACATGGAAACTTTGATCTGCTGGTACTCTATGAATCCAATAATTGCTGAGATATTTGAGTTTAGACCAAAATGGTGGGCAAACAGACAAAACCTTTTTCCATCCCCAGAGCCCATGTATGGTTCTCTGATTGTGTGACTGACACTTCCCTCTGGTGGAAATCACATGCAGCTGCAGCAGCCAAGGTACAACTTAATCCTCTGACATCTGTGTAAGGGTTATTTTTGGGGTTTATGAATCACTGCATCCGAGGAGAGGCTTTTTTTTCTTATTTCTCCTTCTTCTTCTTCTTTCGTCTGATTTTATTTTCAACAACAACAATGACGTTCTCAAAAGGATTGGGAGCAGGTGCGGAGCTTGCCATTGCTCCCTGTGGCTGGATGCTCATAAGTCATTGTGGTTTGTATATAAAAATGGATATCATCAAGAGAAGAAGTAACACACATCTATCTATCTATCTATCTATCTATCTATCTATCTATCTATCTATCTATCTATCTATCTATCTATCTATCTATCTATCTATCTATCTATCTATCTATCTATCTATCTATCTATCTATCTATCTATCTATCTATCTATCTATCTATCTAATGTCACCCCCCTTCTCCTCATACTTCTCTTTGTATCATTAACTTCCCTCTTTCGCTCCTCTTTCTCACTCTGGAAATGAGCTCTAATCCTCAGGGGATGTTTCAATATTTGGAAGTTCCCATTTTCAGTGTAATTGGTATTTTATTAGGCTGTAAACCATAATGACAGTTCTGCTCTATGAAGCATAACTACAGTGCTCAAACTGGCCTCTGGGGGCCACAGAAAAACCATTTATCATTAAACATTTTCAGTAATGGTCAATGCTTATAAATGACCTTCATCGTGTGCTGTGTAGCATGATTTTCATTGACATTTACACCTAAAATAGAAAATAAGTTTCAAACATTTAAAGGATTTTCCCCTCAATGTTATGTGTAAATGACTGCAGGATTTCTAGGTCATGCAGTTGAAAAAGTTTTCATGCTCTTGCTAATGGTCACCATTAGAGGGCGCCATTGAACAAAAATCCCACATTTGCTTTACAGTTTTTCCTCAAACGCTTTAGCACATTTTCTGAAATCATTATGCAGTCCTAAAAACACCAAGAGTGTTCCCAACAATAATCTATTTCTCCAGCAAACATTTAAGTCATGCATCAAAGGAAAATAAATTAATCAACAAGGGCATCACCTCCTTCATCCATGCGCCATTAAAATGCCTTTGTGGCTGTGTAACTGTGAGCATGACAGAGTTTCTTTATGTAATTTCTCATTTAGACTTATAAACAGTAACCTAATAATAAAGTCAACTAGGTAAATGAGCTCATGTCACACATACACTAGTCTCAAGAGTCTATTCTCACTATAAATGTTCATGTTTCAGATATGTCCTCCTAAAAATCCATCCTTTTAAAACCTTTCTATCTGACCACAGCATTTGGTCTGATATTTGTCCTTAAAATACACAAAAAAAACATTTTGGCATCCAGATATCTCTGATATAATGTCCTCACACAGGCAGCATGTAAGCTCTGTCCTCTGTGACTCCACCTCAAGGGTCATCTCTCTCTCTGACCGAGCACATCACATACTGTGTGTATTTTCCTGTTGACGCTCCATGATGTCTGTCTAGACCAAAAACTCAGGTTCACCAGTGTTGTGTAAATGATAGCTGAGGGGTTGCCCTTGTAATCCACATTTGACCACATGAGATAAACTGTAAAGCAGAGCATTGACTGTAGTCACTGGCCAACAACACAGCATGAGTGGGCCCTCTTTATGCTGTGGCAATGGTCGTTTCTCTTGGTATAATTCCTGTTATTCTTCCTGTTATATTTCCTGCTATATTTCCTGCAACACAGAATACTGTAATTGACAAGAATTGTTCACTAGGCCTGTTGTTTTGTCTTTTGGATTTTATGGCAGTTGGTAAATTTTGTTGACATAAACTACAGATGCTATTGTTTAAAGCAATCAAAACTTTCCCCGAACACATGGATTAGATAAATGTTATGTTGTTCAACAGCTTGTCGAGGACACTTTTCCACACATGCTGTTTGAGCCTTAGACTGGCCTAGTGCTGTGAGCACCAAGAATTGAACTGCGACCCCTTGATTTGCAGTCAAACGCTTTAACACTGAGCTATAACCCATTGTTCTCTGAACACAAGGTCCTCTATTATTGTACATTTGGTGAAATGTGAAAGCTTGAGGCTGGCCTTGATTTAAGATGTCCATTTCAGATCCTGAGAGCTGTATAGCATGCTTGTTCAAATGAGTAACCACGTTCAGTATGAATTATAGCAGCCAGAATGGGGATGACTGAATGTCAACTTCAGTTCAGAGTGGGATTAAACCTCTCATAATGACCCCTTCTTCCAGAGAAATAGTCCTCCTGGGTCGAGATTGTATGATACGGTACTTGAGGTATTGAAGTACTCCACATGGCTATTGGTGTAGCTATATATACCTACTGCTATTAGTTAAAACTGAAACCACTGGAGTTCAGGAATAGCTTCACCTTAACAATCAACCAACTCATTGCAGTAAAATCTGATGCTATTGAATTTTCCATTATCTTTTTAAGACATTACCACATTACAGAAACATTTGAATCACTTCTGTTTAAAGGGTTATATCAGTTATAGTAATATTTGGCATATGAGGATTTAGACAATGAGCATGTTTAGTAATACAAACCACTGTAAATGCAGTGACCTGATGTATTTGACGATATGTGTACCTATACAATTTCTGTTTGAAAACTACAAAAAAATGCACATATCATTGTTTAGAGAATCTCAATTTATGGAAATGATTCAAAATAAGCTAATGCAGACTGTCTCGCTAACTAGTGTGTGGGAGCTTTTTTTTCTATTTCTGGTAGCACATTCCTCCTACACACCAGGCACTACTCAGGTGTGTAGAGATTTCTTTCTTTATTTTTAGAGAATCTCAATTTGAAATTAAGAGACTTATACCCACAATCCACAGCTTCAATGGGCTGTTGTGAACGTAATGTAGACTTAGGAAACAGATACAGAGAGATTGACAGACAGTGAATTGCCACAGGATAAAATAAAACTGTTTTATGTAGTTTTTACCTATGATTCAATTTTAGTTGTTGGTGCTCGTTTACAGACAAGTCTACCAAACTGGGCCACTGAGCTGAAGTTTTAACAAACAACAACAACAACAACAAAAACCTCTTCCAAACTTCCTTTCTGAGCTTTCCAGATAACATCACACACATATCCTCGGGGGTCCCAAAAACACAGTTGTGGTATGTGTTTACCGTCTAAAAATATGTTACTTGTCTTAAAATATGTGTCATTATCATCGATGCAAGAACATAATTATTATTTCCCTGGGAGGTAAAAAAGAAACTGCAGTGTCTTGGTTTGTTTTCTTCCCTAATGAGCTGTTTCCCACTTTGCCCTCTGAGGAGTTTGAGGTTTTCAGGTCACTGATTGACAGCTGGTGACGGTGCAGAGGTGAATGCCAGATAGACAAAGTGACTGAGGTGAAAGTGGGGACCCGAGGCCGTGTTGAACTCCAGTATTCAGACAAACGAGCAATTTATCTATATGTACAGATCAACCAAACAATCAGCATATTTATCAGGAAGGTAGACGCTAAATGCATGCAGTCTAGAAGTAGAAGAGTGGTTATGAAAAATTGTGCAGAGAGAGCCAGAAGGAGAAGGCCAGCAGACGTGGGATGTTGATTAAATTATGGACATCAGCCATCTCGCTCCACTTATGTTTTGCTTTGACTATGAAAACAGTTAGGGAGACAGATGGAGCTGATTTTATTCCAACTAACAGAACAGCATAATGTATGTCCTGTCAAATATGACTCGACAGTGACCACGATATTTACATTTACAGCCTGTATGAACAAACAAACATGCAAGACATCACGTGAAATATGTAATAAAATAGACATATTTAAGTCCTGTGTGTGTGTGTGTGTGTGTGTGTGTGTGTGTGTGTGTGTGTGTGTGTGTGTGTGTGTGTGTTTTCAAAAGCAAAGGCAAACAAAACTCATGTGTTAGAGGGATTTTTGCATTTGTTTTTGAAATATCTAATTGCTTTGTTATAACAGCTCGATACTGTTACCGTCACAAATCCAGAAGCAACAATTCAAAATTAAGCATAAAATCCCAACAATGGACAGAAGCAGTCTTCATGCATTGTTTTTGAGTTGTTTATTTCTGTGTCTTTTATTTTGTTGTAAACAGAGACTTGGAAGCTTTTGAATGGCTGGAAACAACTTCTCTTCAATTATAAACTGGCAGCACTTTATTTGGTGAAAGAAAATCATATAAGGGAAAGCAGAGATGATTATAGGGGAAAACGACGAGCTGTGGCCGACCTTGTTGACAGTCAACACGTTTCTCTGGTCACTCAACTGTTTGTGAAATAAATGAATATCCAGTGACCCTCCGGCTCCGGTATAAAGGATGTATTCTTTCTTCAAATGGGGTATTTATTTTTATTCAATTTGACCAAATCACCATGACAAATTCAATTTATAACACCACACTTCCTTCAAATGTGGAGTTACTCATGATTCACAGTTAAATGTTTCCACTATCCGACCCAGGTGGGACTTGAACCCACAATCCCCAGCTCCGGAGGCTGATGCCTTATCCATTAGGCCACTGGGCCACATTCATACAGCATAAAACAGTTAAATAGCCAAAAAGGGATTGACAGATGGTATCAGTTAATGATGATGTTACTTCTCCTACATCTTCCTGGCGTCAGTATTGAAAGCTTGTGTCTCACAGTTTCTGTAACTTTCCAAAACCAACAATCCAAGCAAGATTTAAATTTCTATCTCAAGTTCTCTTTATATATTTGTTGCAAAAGTATTTCTGTCACTTCTAATGTACACTATAGTAGGAATACCTTCCAGGAGAGATTGTTGAGAAGTGCGTACTGTTATCCACATTTTTAAAATGAACTACACCAGCCTGATGAAGGGGGCACCCAGAATTGAACTGGGGACCTCTTGATCTGCAGTCAAATGCTCTACCACTGAGCTACACCCCCTTCTTCTTTAATCAGAAGTCCCACTATTATCCAACATTTGGTGATATTGGAAAGACTAAATTGAATTTGGATGCTGTCCAGAAAAATACGTCTTTTATCTTTGTGGATTTATTTCAAACTATCAATTTCAGACTCTGAGAGGTGTATAGCATGCTTGTTTGAATGTGTAACTATGTTCTGTGAAAATTATAGCACCCAGTGAGGGCATGACTAAATGCTAACTTTAATTCCGAGTAAGAACAGCCCTCTCATAATGACCCATTATTCAAACGAAATAGTCCTGGGTCGGCATTCAAGTATTTAGTCCAAGTATGAAAACGCCCTTTGACAGCATTAAAGTATTCCACGATTCCAAACATCCTCTCTGACCTCAAAACATCGACCAACTACGTCTCACTCACTGGGACATATTTTCATTGCACAACTAGGCAGCCATATTAAACTTTGAACAGCTGGTTTAAGTACACAAACACACTTGTTTCGTGCTGCAGGGAGTTCAGATCTAACAATAATCTGTTCGCAGATTCCCACAAAATATTCACCCATGCTCTGTGACATATTGAATACATGAGGAGAGCGGTGACTGTTTATTGGATCAATAGATGAGCATGTTTGTACATACAGAAACTTACTGTGCGAGGTTAACACATCACATTCGTCTTCATAAATGCGGTCAAACCACAAAATAAATCCTGCTGAGTCTTTGTTATGATAGCGTTGCTACAGCCAAAGCTTGTGATTGTGTGTGTGTGTGTGTGTGAATGTGTGTGTGTGTGTGTGTGTGTGGTAATAACTTTGTCCACAGCGAGATGAAATCCATTTAATCTACATCCAGTAGTTTACTTGCTGTCCTCGAGGCTACTAGATTAAAACATCTTCACTGCACTCACTGAACCATGAATACTGGCCTTGCAGTAGTGTAAGTGGTGTCCTCGCGCACAATAGGATTTACAAACCAATTTTTCACTGTTATGGAAGAACTGAGTGCATGCCATGGACGCAGGCTAAGATGCAGTGCATTTATCATCATAACTCAAAGAAACACACAGGAGCATGAAGGGAAGCTTCTGTTTTTCTTGACAAGGTCCACAGACTACAACAGCAAGATGTTGAAACAGAGCAGAGACATAACCAAAAAGTCTCATTAAGACGGAGCATACAGTTAACTAGTATTAAGGAACATGCCAACAAGCTAATACAATACAATCCAACAGCAGTGCAAGATTTATAATGCCCAGGTTTTGCTGATGCTATTAATACAAAGATTTTCTTAGTTATTCACAGAGCCCTTCATATCCTTAAAGGTGATACTTTACTTTAGACACACATGTTTTCATCTTGTTTGCACACTTAAATAACATGTTCATACAAGACATGGATCTAAAAAGATATCACTTTTTGGGCCTCTATAGTCATTCCACCATCTAAACCCCAATTAATCTCAACTATGTGCTTAATTGGACATTCTAAATTTCTCTATAGGTGTTTGTGAATGTTTTTATCTATGCATTTAACCCTGTATTAGTCTGGTAAACACTTTTTTTCTGGCCCTGCAGCAAAAGGATCAGCAATATATTAGTAGTCATTCTCTGGGTAGAAATAAATCCATCTTTAAGAAGACGATGTAACACTCTGAACTAAAGTGTTCAACAAACAGTGACAGACTGACGTTACTAAACTGATGGAAAAGCCTATAAACTTAATTTTCTCTGGACTGATGAAGGTTAATAGCTCTCTCCAACGCTGACAGCTGTGAATCTCCAGTGGAGGGATATTAATCTGCCTTATTCATAAAACTTAACAATTTGAGTCCTGGTGGCCGAGTGTGTTTCTCTTCAGGTGCTGTGGTTTGGACTGATTGTCACAGGACCTATAAAGAGGGGAGGAAACACACGCTCCCTCTTCCACTTCACAGCAGCAGCTTGTGTGCTTCCTGTTGTATGTTTGTTTGTTTAATGGGACGGGCAGTCCTGTTTTCGCTGCTTTTTTTCAGTTGGGTTTAGTTGTAGTTGTCCCACGGCTCTTTGTGGGCTGGTCTGGTTGTCTTCCCTTCTTTTGGTTCAGTTTGGCTGGCCCATCATCTTTAGTTTGAGATTGTTGCTTTGTTTTTGTTAGTAAATTGGTCATTTTTCCTGACAACCTGACTCTGGTGATGTTGTTATGTTTGGCCCTCTTGGACACGAGCCATTTCAGAGGGTCATAACAACCACATATCCACAGAGTCCCTGGTTTGAGTCCAGCAAAGGGACCTTTTCCTGTTTCCTGTTGGCCTCTTTGCCACTAACTGCCCCATAAAGGCAAAATGCCCCAAAACACAACTAAAAAAACAAACAAAGAAAAACACAAAACCCTACTACTCTGACTGACAGTCAAATGGAAAGCTCAATCAAGATCAATACTGTACACAAGCACTTCAATTAATGGAACAAAGACAACGTAATGGGTCAACTCTGACGGCATTGGAAAGATGCATGCAGGGATTAACCTGGACAGCCGTTTACTTCAAAATATCAAGTTTATATCAAGTGCATTTTATCATATCTACTAAAACATCCACATTAAATCATATTTACTCATCCTCTCCTCCTGTCAAAAATAATATCAATGTATTTCTTCTCTTTTATCTTGTTTTTGATCGACAGCAGCTGTCAGGCTGAGCTCTGGCAGGAAACTATAGAGACAAAGTAAGCAAACTTGTGCTGTAGTGTATAAATCATGGGCAGACAGTGTGTTGTTAGAAGTGGTATTAAAGAGTATAAGGGCGACAGCTTCTAAACAGACCAAAGTGCCATTTTCCGGTGTGTATACGGATGTTTAATGTGCTTCAGCTAAGCAGATAATTATCTATATTGCCTAACTGACTGATTAACAATGCTGAATGTTTGTTTGGTCGCTTGTTAAGTGAGCTAACATGCAGGACAAGACGTATGTTCATATTTGTAAGTTAGAGAAGAGGGAGACTTTACCAGGAAAGCTAATGTGGGCTGATGTTTAAAGTCTGTGGCCCTTGTGTTTAGTAGCAGGATGCAATCACGCCTTTGGTCAGCAAAGACTGTGATAGAAGAGTGATTTAAATGCTTTATGGAAATATGGTTTCAAATTAAGTGGTTTGATTGGTTGTATGTGCTCTGTCTACTCCTGAAACCAAATAATATGAAATATAAATGTATCCCTTTTGGTTTCTCCTCACAGGACAAGTGATTTATGGGGCAGGAATGTACATTATAAATGAAAAAACATGCCATTTCATTTCATTTTTACTTATAAAGTCTGATGAAATAATGGTCCATGCACTGAGAAACTAACATGAAGGCTGGTTAGAGTAAGACAGAAAGCGGTGAATGCTTTTAATTTACAACAATTTGGAATTCTGCAACCTTCATGTTACATTATGGTTTAACGTTGCTGTTGAACCGCACTGCTTTTGGCTCACAGCTGCGGTGCCTGTTGTTCTGCCATGATGACAAAGCCAGCCAAGTAACTTTTATCTTATGTTGAAAAAATATTTTTCTGCCTCGTTTTTTTTCTTCCTTCTCCATCTCTCCATTGCTCCCCTGGGCTCCTCTCCCTCTTGTTCTTTGCAACGATGGGTTAAACAGCTGAAGGCTGTGTGTGTTTTCATTGTGGTTTAGATTTATCTTGGGACTTGGGAGTAGAGGTTAGACTGGGAGAGAGGGAGGATGTGGGAGGAGGGTGTCGAGAGTGTGCAAAGGTCCAGAGAGAAATGAGCAGAGAGAAGAAGACAAAAGAACAGATGGACACAGACACAATGTAAATGTACACATAGGCACTATTGTTGATAAATTGACCACATATTCCAAATCTGCAAGTCTAATTTCTTGCCTTAAAGTCTCCAAACTTTATTTTGCTGACTTAACAGTGGTGAGATAAAAACTATGACAGTTGGGGGTCTGGCTCTGATCCTCAATGCAGCTGGTTGGTTCAAGTGGCCTGCTGGGAGAGTCGTCTTCCCCAAATCCGCACAAGTAAGCTCCCAAGCATTCTCACGAAAATGGGTGGAACATGAACATTTCTGGTCATTTGGGCATTTACAGTGAGACAATTCAGAACTTGAACATTTTTGACCTCCTTATTGAACATTTTGGAGTGGCTCTCAGAGTTTGAGCTACAGCTGGGAGCTTCAGGCCAATTTCATGCACAAAACCTATGAACATGGAGGAAAACACTGTGAATGGTAATGAATCAGCTTAATGCATTTAGACCGATTATCCAACAGAGTGTAACAACAGTTTGTGAAAGAGTCACACAATTTAATCTATAGATTTGTGTACATGGACACGAATTTTCCAGTTTTTTCGTGACACTAAGCATGACTTTCAAACTAATATATTCATTTGGAAGTGTCTTTTATGCTTTCACCACATTTGACTGACACATGCCATCTATGCAACTGTACACATTTCCATGTTTGGAGGAGGTGGATTAGGTGGATGGTTTGACAGATAAGTGACAAAAGGGGGACATTGCTGCAGGGGACCACCATTTGCCTCCTGTTTCCAACCTCAAGTGTCATGTTTCCAACTGCAAGTCCAGATGTTTTCTTGTCATGGTGTTTATTTTGTCATGACGACAATGGTTACCCAACTTTAAGAAAGTATCATTTAACCTTAACCATGATCTTTCCCTAACCCTAACCCAGTGGTTTTTGAGCCTAAACCTAACCAGATCTTAACCACGGCACGGTCACATCCATAAACAGCTTCTTTTTAACAGTGCAACAGTTCACAGCCCCGATTGATAGAATAAAGGCATGAAAGATACTTCCATTTAAAAATACATTAGTTTCAAAGTCATGCTGAGTGCCTTGAAAAAATGTGTCCAAGTCCATAAATCTACAGATTACATTTTGTGACTATTTCACAAACTGCTGTAAAGCTCTGTTGGATTATCTGTGCAGAATGATGTCAAAATGAATCATGAGTGTTGCAAATATTCATGCTGTCTGCCCTAAGAATGCAAGTTTCCTGCGGTCAGCCAGGTTCATTGTTTGTGTTTGGCGCCTGAGTCGTGGAACACTGTGAGTTTTATAATCCTTAATTTTCAATTTGGCAATGTCCAACTTTAAAAGGAACACATACTGGAAGATACTGTAAATGTTAACCCTTACATAGTGTTCATATCCTGACTCATAATTAGTCTCTACACCAATTCACATTCATTAATTCACCATCAGTCATTAATAAATGTTTGATTAATCCTTCTGTTTGATTAAAGGACATTCATAGCATATTGAGAAAGGCCTAACGAGAAGCCAACAGTGACACTGGAGACCTTAACTCTTTTTAAAGCAACACCATCAACCCCTCACCCACTTTAGCTCTTTGAATCAAGCTTCAGTTTACTAATGAGCTTCTTTGATTAAGTATTTCACCATTTTTCTCATGTGGCTGTAGTAACCTCTAACAACTAAGATGACAAAATGCTGTAACTGTGATCAAATTCAAGGTTGGTTTGTTGAACCTGCACCTCGTTGCTCTACACATTTTAAACAAGGCAGCATTTTTCAGACTAATTTGGAGGAGGTTTTTGGATGAGACAACGCTGTCAAGACATATTCAGCCTTGAAACGCAGACTCTGTAGGAGGTACAGCCTAGCCCCTGAAATAGGACACAGCTTGAGTATATTTACCCAGGTTAATGGGGTTCAGGTGTGTTTCATTTTCCAGCTGAGGTGCTCACAGTTCTCTCTGCTCACTGACTGGAACTGGATTCCTGTTTTTTGGATTTTTATATTAAGAAAACAAGAAAAAGGGACAAAAAAGGGAACACTTGGAGCATGACAGTAACGACTTTAATAACACAGCATGTGTGTTATACTAATGTACACACACACACCACATCAAAAGTTAAACAAAAAAGGAGATCAGGCAAGCTGAAAAAACAGAGAAGAAGGGACGGATGCTTTATTTGAGAGTTTTGAAGTGCCTGTGTGGGTTTTTGCCTCGAGCAAAAGCAAAACACAGACACACAAAATCAAATACATAACCACAACATGTGAGAGGAAAATCTTACACACATGACATGGATGAGTCACCAGAAGAAGAATACTGTATTTGTTTATGTGCAGTCGTGCAAGATGTACAAAAAAAGAAAACACACTTTAAACTGGTTTTATTTATGGAAGCAATAAGAAATGCTGATAAGAGAGAAGGGTTGAGAGATAATAAGAGACAGGCAGGGATAGAGAAACCTCATTATACTGTATTTTCCGGCTTTCTGAGTGAATGCATTAAAGTGATTAGTCTGACCCACGTCCACATCCTTTGGTTACTGAAATAGGGCTTCAGCTTACAGGAGCTTCCC
Organism: Scomber scombrus; assembly: GCF_963691925.1. Taxonomy (NCBI): domain Eukaryota; kingdom Metazoa; phylum Chordata; class Actinopteri; order Scombriformes; family Scombridae; genus Scomber; species Scomber scombrus. Next base: position 29,951,162 of record NC_084971.1, read on the forward strand.
ACAGTTTACCAATGACGGAGAAGTTGTTAGCGGCAGAGGAAAAGCTTAATTAGAAAATGTTGTCTACATGTCAAACATTTTCCATTCAATGTATCTTCAAGTTGTTTTCTATCCACACTGAAGCACTTGAAGGCAGGGCAATTTTATATATACAGCACCAACAAGCAGCTACAAGGAAATTTAAAGTGCTTTATGTAAAGCATGAAAGACTTTCAGGCAGTAAAAAGTATGCATACAGATAGGATTTAAAATACAAGAGAGAATGTTAAACTAAAATGAGACAGATTAAACAGCATAATAAAGGTTACAGTGAAGCAGAAGATATGAATAAATGGTTGGCAATCGAACAGGATTAATTCTTGTTACAAGATACAATGTAAAAGATTAAACTGACTGATTTTCAAATGGTTCGACTTTAGAGCTATATTGTCAAATATAATAACGTATTATATATACATATATATGATATGGATAGAAAAAGTCAAATACTGAATGTGGTGGGAAAGAGGAGGGTTGTGTGGTGGAGGAAGTAGAAGGTTTGAAGAGGGTTGAGATTACATCTAAATATCCAGAGTCCAAATATTATACTACATAATTCTTACTGGGGTTTTAAATATATTGGAATAGGGACACATTACAATAAGTGTACTGATAGATTTCAGTATATGAACACTACATTAGCTTGATATATTGTCTTTGTGTGGCATTGGAGGATTTTGTTGTCCCACAGTCCAATCCACAATGAAAAAGAGAAGAGAAACGGCTGGAAATGATCAAAAATCAATTGTGGACAAAAGGCAGTGCTAGAGTTGGGCTAGATGAGGCCCCAACAAGTAATTACAAGTTGCTTGACATGTAAACTTTTGCCTTTTTGGCTGCTTTTTCCTCATATTTTAGTTACCATAGCAACTTTTCCCATAATCGAATCATCATATTGAGTAATTTGCTCATGTCACGCGATGTTTTCAGGGAGTTCACGCTAAACTATTAATTCATTTGCTTTGGTACGCTGTCAGCGTGATGAAAATATATTGCTTCATCATGAAATAACCTAGTGAAAAAGACAAAGTGGAGGCAGGCAGGGAGAATAGCCTGTAGTGTAGCCCGTCACACGTGTAGCGCCACTGGTGACAGACTACATTAGCTCCTCTGGTGCTGCAGCCTGAGGGACCCTGGCACCCAGCCTTGATAATGTACCCCCACAAAAAAAACCTCCAAAACCTGCAGCAAGGTGTTATTGAGAGCTTTTAGGAGTAAGAGCCCTTTCTGGAATATTCTGTCACTAAAGATGCAGTCATCTCGTGGCATTTAACTTCACTTTACTTCTTGTTTGTTGCTTTTTCCCTCTCTAAATGTGAGCTGTCAGTTCTTTCAGTCAGTTTCCCAACTTTACCGCAGTAATCAGACATCTGCCTGCCTTCTGTTTGCACGTGGTTATTAAAATGCTGAACATAGTTGTTAATTATCACCTTGAAGAAAAATCTGCAGTCATTACTGTGTGTAGTGTGTTTCAATACTCAGAAGGGTTTGTAGGTCCCTGCTTGGGGGGGGGGGGGGGGGGGGGGGCGTTTGTGCTCTACCAGTAAATGACACAGCCCCCAACTATTCCCAGCATCAAACAATCTCTGGCGCCGCCATGTTGTGGACAATGGTGAGACAGCTTAAGCCACGTTTCCACCACAGGGGACTGAGAACATTTTGAAGAACTAATTTCCTTTACTTGTGTTTCCACTAGAGGAAGCAGGCTCTAATGAAGTTCCACAGAGATTGCGTTACTGGTAAAAGGTCCCAGCTTGGGAGGTTTATAATACTTTCCAAAAGTACAGAAACTTTTGGGGGCAGATCTTGTAGGGCTGACCATCGCTCATTGGTCAGTTATAGGAAATGCAGCTGCTTTATCTTGATCCAAAGCTTTTGTTGCAAGACCTCAAGCCTCAGTGGTCCTCGGTACAGTCAGCTAGTAGCATGCTAACATTTGGCATAGCTAGTATGACGTGTTGACCAACATACAGATGGGCTAGCTAGCTGACATTGCTACCAGGATAGCCCTTCCACTAGTGAGGCAAGTAATAAAGTATGGCTTATTTGAGTCAAAGTCATATAGTTACATGAAAAGTATGAGTAGTTTTTACTTTTCCATATTCTACTTTAGGAGGAGATTTTGAAACTCACACTTTGACAGTTTGGTGGTATTTTTTCGCATTTATAAATGTCATGAGGATATACTATGAAAAGAAGCATTATAGTCAAATACTTATCGTATTAGTAGGTAGTATGGAATTGGGTCATATGAGAGACAAGGGGGGCGGGAGGCAAAAGCACAAAAACAGGGTAGTATAGGAGCTGAGGGAACAGTAACATGAGTCGGAAGAAGACATTGAAGAAGAGGAGGTGACAGCACAGTAAATGGGGAAAAAGTAGATAGTGAGGCAAAAAGAAATCAGAAAGAAAGAAGATGAGAAATAAAAGAAAAATTGCAGTAACTTAGAAGAAAAGATGAGAAATGAGAAATATAGAAAGAGGACATGGGAATGAAACAGACAGATAGAAAATGACCCAAAGCTACACAATGGAAAACTGCATAAAGGCGAGCTCCAATCAAGTAGACAGCGTGACCGGCACATGAAAAGAACTTAACGATGTGAGGGAGTGGAGGCGGAGAGCGAGCGGGACAAGAGATGACAGAAGGAAGGAAGAGGAGAAAATTGGATTGAGAAAAGAGTGAGAAAGATGTTAGACTTAGAGAATTAAAATGGCGGTGGGTGTAAAAGAAAGCGAGAGGAACCGAATAAGAGGGTGTTACATGCTGCAATGATCAGTGAGATCTCAAACTAGTCAGATAGAAGAAAAAAAAGAGAAAGACTGTTTCATTTTTGTCTTATTTCTATGATTTGGCCATTATTCTTGTCATCTTCTTATTAACCCTGCTGTTTATACTAATTAAAATAACTTGTAGTCAGTGCAACCTATACCATACTTCACATATGACAATTGTTCAGGTTTCATTTTCTTTCTTATGTTACTGTCACATCATGGGGTTGAGTAGAAGAGAACGGCCAGGTAAATCTTTGTTCTGGTCACATCATCCTTTCACTTTGATTCGTACACATCTATACAGACGTCAGCGGCTTGTCTAATGTTTCTTTAGTCTTTTTTTTTTTTTCATCTTGAGTGGAGTGAATGCTTCAGCGTCTGTCCTTTGAAGCCATCCTTTGAACCCATTCAATTTATTCAAATACATATTTCTCTAAGATAAACATAAGAGGTGCATGTAATAGAAACATAAATAATAAAAAACGCTGTATGCCAGAATCACCACAGTGTTTTTAAAATGATCTCAGCTTTATTCATCCAGGGAAGATTGTCATGATTGTTTTCAGCCCTACTTAAACATTCATCTGCAATGCATATTCCTGCATGGATTACAGCTTAATTAAAAGTAAACTGAAAAGGTAAAACGTGTGGCACGGTCTATCAAACTTTTACGTTTTGCTTGCATCCAACTTTGGCTTGATGTAATTGATATTGTGAAGGTTTAGCAGAGTAATCCGCTGAAGGTTGTGAGGTTTATGTGTCTGACTCATAAACGCAGAGTTATTTGAGACAAGGGAGCAACTAAACATTTCCCTTTACTCAGAGCATGTTACAGTAAATGACATGGAAACTATTGTTGTGTATAAAGAGAGGACACGGCCAGACATACGTCAAAAGACAGTTTTGGAAAAACAGTGAGAGAGGAAATGGGAGATGGACATGAATGTAAATACACTTATTCTTAAGACACAATTCATTCATTCATTCAAAAAAAACAACAACAATTTTCAAGGTTCAAGCTTCAGTGTTTATTTGAATTGATTTTATACAATGCAGGCTTGCACAATGAACACAGGTTTGATAATATGTGCAAAATAAATGTAATATGAAAGTTATAGTGCCAAACAAAGCAGAAGTTGAAGTTGAAGTCGTGCTGGTAATGCAAAGGTAAGAGCATGAATTGATTTGTTTAAAGCATTCCTTCAAATTTTAGATTAATGAATGCATTTCTGCCCTCACACATTATGACTAAAGGTCAAAGAAAATGCATAAATACAAAATAACTTGAATATTTGATGTAATGGTGTTTTTTCGAGGTGAGTATCGAGGTATTCTTCCTTTCTATTTCGTGCTTTGATCCAGTGCAACAGTTCAGTCTTGTACATGTATGCAGAGTTAAGCAGGTTTGGCATACATGACTGACCATGATGGACTGATTTCATCCTGGCCAAAACCATTTTTTTATTGGTTTCGATTTTTATAATCCATTAAACAAATGATTTTTCAAATGAATTTTGATGCAACACTAGCAAAAAGCCACATGTACGTGAGCTTATTAAGAACATGAGTGGACAGAAACAGAATGCAAAGTGGAATTCAGAGTCCGGGAGACTAAAGTAAACAAAAGTGTACAGAAAGAAACTCAGTGTATACAGTTGAGGCCCTGAGCAGTAAATCTGTCCTATTCTGTGTAGTTCACTGGAGTTATGAGACCCTCAGACAATTTGAGGGGGGAAGGAAGACATGAAGATTAAAAGGGCTGCAAACTTATCTTATGAAACCCTATCACCACCCATTTTTTGACATTGAATAGCTCTTTAGAAGCAGATTTATACTCAATGACAACACTTTTAAACATTCAGATAAGATGAGGAGAGGAAAGAAGTAGTGGGAGAGGGATGTAAACAGAAGAGAGGAGACCGAAAGAGAATAAAAAGAAATAGCTAAAAGCACAATGACAATAAAGCAAAAACTGAATAGGAGCATATACTGTGTGTGGGTGGATGTTATCCATTACTGATCCTCCAAATGTTCTGGCTTCATGTGCTATGTGTCACACAAAATATTCCTCATGAAACTGTTCAATGCATTTCTATAGAGAGAGAGCTCAAGCCTGGAAGCTCAAGAATAATCTATATTTTATTTTATGTAACATATACATACATAAAGCATTTTACAGGAATCAGTGAAAGAAGTGTGTGTTTGTGTGTGTGTGAGTGTGAGTGTGAGTGTGTGTGTGTGTGTGAGTGTGAGTGTGAGTGTGTGTGTGTGTGCGTTAGCTTCACTCTAACATGTGCTGCTCCTCTGAAAGAAGCCTTTGCGTTCATAGATGTGTTTCTGAGCTTTTAAATAACACTTAATACTCTCAATCATGCACACAGTCTCTCTCTTACACACATACACACACACACACACACACACACACACACACACACACACACACGCACACACACACGGACACACACACGCACACACACTGTCAACTCCCTCAGTATCTCCCACCATCTGTCTCATCTTCTTCCATGTTGAGTTTTCACAGATGGGACCCAAAGGTGTCACACAGAGCTGGGAGATGATACAACTTGAACCTTGATTATTAAAAAAAAGAAGAAAAAAGAAGAAAAAAAAGGCTGGTAAAGACGTCAAGAGACAAAGAGGAGCAGAGAGACACACACAGAACAAAAGACAATGTGACAGAGAGACAGGTGGTATTATGAGGGTTTACAATAAGGTACCAGATGAATCGTGAATATTTTTGGCATGTGGAGTCGCTTGGAGGAACAGAGATTCAGCTGCACTTATATTGCTCTGAAATTTATTATGATAACACCTACAATACCTACAAAAGATTTTTACGTCAGCTGACAGCTGATAAGACAAGACACTGAATGAAAAATACATGTTTTTATCAACCAATATTGATAGATTTCAATTAAACCTGTTAGCAAGGTTTATTTTATCTTTTTTTTTTAATCAAATCTAGTTTTAAACTGTACTGGATGAGAATTAAATGTTTTTTTTTATCATACTTTCGTCTTTTTCATTTCATTTCGTCAGTTAAGTACAGTATTGGTTTAAATGTCCAAATTATTGTATTTTTTCTTTGCAGTAGCTGAAGCAGTATGAGTGATGATCCAGCCGACAGGCAATTAAAGAAAGCCCAATTCAATTTTATGATTCAGAGCTTTAAACGTCAGAATAAATGTAAACTGATGAATGAAATATCATTTAAACCTCTTATAACTTATTAAAATCAAATTCAATTTAATTCCAATTTAACTGAGCTATGCTTTAACTCTAATTTTAAATTAAAGCTCCATTAACTGATTTTTTCCGCCACTTTGGAGCGACACATAGAAGCTTTGAACACAACAGTGACATAATATCACCACATAAAGTTATGCCGAACTTGTTAGTAATCAGTTGTTAATTAACACATTGAGCAGATGTGGAGTAATGTTAGAATATATTGGTGATGACACTGAGCACTAGCTGTAGTAAAGCTAATAGCTGTAAAACCAACACAATGAGCTGAAATACACACAAATGCTCGGTAGAGGTTAGAGAAACTACAGAGTTGGAGCAATCCCTTCCACATACATGGTTGCCCAGATGAAACTCTGGTGTCATTATGTAGACTTCCTCAACAACAGCAAGTAACAAATCTCAGCTTGACAGACGCCCAGATTTACTGCCCTGCTTTTGTAATGAACTGATAAGCCCAACAAACTCCAGATCAGATGAACGACGTTACATCTGCAGCCAAGTCATGCAGTACACTGATCCTGCTTGGCCTGCTATTAATGATAAATATGCATACATGCACAATATAGCTGGAAGCCCATGAGTCGAGGGGGAACTGGGAGGAAGTGTACGCTAACTTAGAACATATGCAGACCAAAAGCCGTAAAGACCAATGACTGCACACTTAAATGAAATGAAGAGCGTTTCATGCCAAGGAGGAATCTTCTGTTTGGAAAATGTAAAACCGACTTTGAAGTTTGGAAGATTGCAGGTTCGAGCCCCCAGTTCGTTGGCTAACTCGGGGCGGGAGTTAATAAAAAATAAATCCCTTACCTTGACAATCAGCAATGAGTTGCTTTTACACAGTGCATTCAATTCTATGTTCTCATTTTTAGTTTTTTAGTTTTTTTAGTATCTCGTCATTTTGAATCATCCTCAAATGACTCATAGCACACAATAAGTTCACAGAGCATGGAAACTTTTGAATTCCTGACATGAATGTTCATTGTTTTTTCCATTCTTCATCCCCAAAAACTCATTTTGTTTTTGCCAAATGTTGCCACGGTAGCAACGTGGTTCTGTGGCATGGCTGGTCTGACAGTCAGTCCACCAATCCAGACTGAAATATCTCAACAGCTATTGGTGCTATTGAAACTTAGAGTAGATGTTCCTGTTCCCCAGAGGGTGAATCCTAATGACTTTGGTGGTCCTCTTGCTTTTCCTGTAGCGCTACCAATAGGTTGACCTTTTTGGTTTTTACTGAGAAATTTCAACACATGGATTGCTAAGATTTGGTACAGGTATCTATGGTGCTCAGGGGATCCAAACCAATTTCGTGATCCTCCAACTTTTCCTCTTGTGCCACCAGCTGGTCAACATTTTCACTTATCATGTGAAATATCTCAACATCTGGATGAATCAGCTCAAAGTTTTGTACAGTTATATTGACTTTAATGAGCCCCTGACTTCTTCCTTAGTGCCCCTACGAGGTTCACATGTGTGGTTTAGAGTGAAATGGCTCTACAACTATTATATGGATTGACGTAGAAGTCAGTAATATTTTATCTAGTACCATCATCAGGTCAAATTTGTATTTTGTCCAGTACTTTGGTTTATGACAAGATGCCTAAACTGGTAACATTCCCATCAACGTGAACAGCAATTCACTTTCTATTTAGTGCTATTTAGCAAATTTTAGCATGCAAACACTGTTATATGGAGTGCTAAGACATCTGCTAAAAGTCAATATGTTAACATTACCATAGTGAACATGTTAGCTTTCAGCTCAAAGCATCGCTGTGACTAAGCACAGCCTTGCAGAGTTGCTAGCATTGCTGGACTGTTGTTCTGCATAACACATAACACATTTTGTTTATAGTTTGTTCCCCATAAACAATATATCAGAGTTTCCTCTTTTGCTCCATTAATAACTGAAAATGAAAATTCTTTGCAATGTAACTCCAATAGATCCGTTTAGGATGCTATAAACCTGGCTCTTTACGTCATTCTGCAACACCTGGAATCAATCAACACCAACGCACACATCCTGTTTGTAGCGTTTTGCTCGGTTCTTGACACCATTAATCCTCTCACGCTCACGCACCAGGCTTCAAGACATGGACGGCAACTCATCTCTGTGTTACTGGATACTGGACTTTCTTAGAAGCAGAATTGAATCTGTTAAGGTTAACAACGCTACATCACACTCTCTGACCCTCAGTACTGGTGCACCACAGGGCTGTGTGTTATCGCCTCTGCTTTTCTCCATCTACACTATCAAGCTATCATTGGACTTATCAATAACAATGACGAGACTCAATACCGCCCAGAGGTGAACAACGACCTCTTACACAACACCTCAAAAATGATTTAAACAGCTGTAGACTTCAGCAGGAGGACAAACATAAACGCCCTGGTTCATATCACTGACCAATCTATAACTGTAAGAGACTCCTTCAAATTCCTTCGCCCCTATATCAGTAACACTGGAACATCAACACCAACCACATCATCAAAAAGGTCCAGCAAGGACTAAATATGTATCATGTCAAAAAACACTTTTTGGCCCACTTCTATATAGCCATCATTATCTCACTGTCTGGTACGGGAGCTCAGACAGTCACACCAAGAGGAAACTGGAATGAACTGTCACTAAAGCCTCCAACATAATTGGTTGTTACCTTCCTCCAGTAAGCTCGCTGTATATAAAGCGCACTTTCAACCAGGCAGCTAAAATAATCACCTCTTCCAGCTTCTCCCGTCTGGAAGGTGCAACAGGTCCATATTAACCAATACTGCTTGATTCAAAAACATCTTCCCTACAGCGGTCAGAACACCTCTTACTAGCCCCCCCTAATAGTGACTTGAATGCACTTGATGCAGACTAAACTTGGTGCACTGGTTCATCAATCATTGTACTTTCAGTGTGTTAGGCTGCTTGATATTCTGAGGAACTGAACTCTCCATATCATATATCCTTCCTGTTGTCCTCAGGTCAATTTTGACCCAGGAGGACAACAAGCATTAACTCAAAGATGAGATATAATTTCATTTAAATGAGGCCTATTGACCATAATTTCCAAAAATATGAGTGTGGTAAGAAGCTGGAATGAAGTTGGCTAAAAAGGTCTAACACAGAATTGGATGATGATTTATACCTTATGTTTTATAAGCAGTCAAACCAGATCCGAGAAGACAACAGGATGGGTATATTTACAGTACATACTCTCACATTGATGGGTTTCCTTTATGTGTGTGTGCTGTTTTAATGGTTTACGGTCCCTGTTTGCTTGTTTTTTTCTTTCTTTTACACTGGAGCTGAGCTACCACGCTGTACCAAACAATTACCACCAACATTGTTGCCTGGCAATAATAAAGTACCCGTCTACACTCAAAATATCAATCCTCTGTTTGCCTGTTGGGCTGATGATCACCCGCAGCACTAACTGATACTCTCTGTCACTACATGGTCCACTGTAATGAATGTCTTTCCCTGTCAAACGCTGATGCTGTGAATACTGCTGAACCAGAAGTCCAACAGTGCAGCTGTTCAGAGCAGCAGCTGCGGACTGTGGCTGTAAAGTGTGAATGTTGGTAACTATGAAGATGAATCAGCCCTAATAAAAAGAGTGTTTGTATGCAAAGAAGCAATGCCAAAAGCCCAGATTGTCTCGGCGTTCACCTCTTGTCGGGAAAACCTGAGTCACTCCCTTCACATCACAGGTTTGGCGGCTACAAGCTAAAACAAATAGTGCAAAAATCTCGTGAGAATAAATTGGACAGAAAGACTCTCCAGGTCATGCTCTGGTATTTTTGAATGCTTTCTGCACTTCACATTCCTCATTTGATGTATCTAAATGCATTTATTTATGGTGATTGATTTTACGATTTCTTATGTTTGGGTGAATATGTTTTAGGTTTCATGCCTTTCTGCACCCAAGTTTCCAGTCTGGCACAAACAAGAATTTAAACTCTTGAACTTGCGTGTTCAGCAAACCTGGCAGAATAAAAATGTCTAAACAAAGATGAATACTTTTCCAGTGAGATTTAACTGACTTTGCAACAACTGCTTTGCACAGAGTCACTGGTTGTGTGAAAGTTTGCCAATTAATAACTTTAATAATTAAATTATAATTTATATTTAAGAAAATATATTAGTTCGGGGCCCCATGGGAGGTGATGAAATCTAATTACTTTGGTGATCCCATTACTTTATAGCGCCAACGGCACTTACTAAATAATTTGACATGTACTTGGCGGATTAGCGAAGAAATTCATGGTACCTTAATGATGAATCTTTCATGATGATCAGGTCAAAATTTAAATGACATGCCAACTAAAAAAAACATAATTAGTCAATTCCTTAGATAACCTAACCTGAGCACACACAAAAAAAACTGCCAAATATGATTAATAAATCAAAAGCACTCCAATTAAAGCTCCACAGTCTCAAGGGAAATAGGAGCCAGAACAAAAAGTCATCTCATCAGATCAAATTGTGTTGTGTGGGCAAAGGATCCATGCAGCTCCTCCCTGCGCCAGTATATTTGGCACGTACTATAATAATACATATCGCTCAAAACTCCAATTATACAGTGTCACTTTAAAAATGGTGCACAAATGTAGGCCCTTAAATCTAAAGGGTTGGTCATAGTATTGGTAATATATGGGCTTATATGGGCTTACATTCATTTACAGAGATTGTAAATAAGGGCAGCTTTTCCTGCACCAATACTTAAAAAGGAGCGAGGAGCCGTAAGACAAATATCTCTTTGAAGTTTTTCCTCATCTTTAAAGCTCTGTTAAGACATTTTTCTCTTCACTAGGATAGAAATACATGCAGCTCCAACACCACAGATAGGTATTGCTTTCCTCTTCTTCATGTGCTAGCTCTACTTTGTCTTTTCACCCCTGTGGCATCTGGTTGACTGAGTGCTCTCCAAGCTGAGCGGGCCAACAGGAAACAGAACAAGCAGAACACAGCCAGGGCCCTGAGTGAAAGAAGGAAAGTCTGGGTGATGGATAGCAGGCACAGTAGAGAGAAAGAGAGGGGGTGGGGGGGGGGGCTGTGAGAGTAGGGTAAAGATAGATCATGAGAAATTTTGGAGACAAAATGTGAATAGAGACACAGTGAAACAAGATTAACCAAAAATATCCTGGTATGACAAAAATAATATAGTTTTCTTCCTGTCATTTATAGAGTAGACTAAAATAGAAATCTCAGCAGTGCCAACAGCACAGTCCCTCCTTGTGTTGGGCGGATGGAAGTTGGTGCTTCCAGGTTGGCGAACCTGCACTGAAAGCACGCTGCAGAAATTTACTGAGACAGCGAGTTAGGAAAGTGCAGCTACCAGACGATGGTTAAAAGGCACCACGGGGTGTGCTCGCTGTATAATTAGCTGTTATTACGATCACAGGCGTACTTGCATGTGGGCTTCAACCAATGAGAGCTCTAAGTGCAAGTGGGCTCCGGGCCAAAGCCACTAAAAAGGAGCAAGTGACTTTGTTCCAGTTTGGCTTAGATCACAACAGTCTGCTATATTTCCCCTCTGTGTTGATCCGACTGTACACAGTAATATATCATCGGGAGATATTTATGATGGCTGTTGTGGTGGTGGGGTTTTGTATGTCTTTATGCTGATGACTCCCTCAACCCAAATATCAACTGCAGTTCTTACTGCATTTCCCAGATTGCCTTTCAACAACCCTCAGAGATTGCCAGAGGACGCTGTTTGCTTCATCTAAAAAAATCTGTATATGCCAGGTTCACATTACATGGGATTGATGGGAAAGAACACCATGTTACGGTCGTGTGATTACAGAGTCGGTTGTGTGAGAACAGAAATGCTGGCCATCGACATTAAGTCTAATTCTACTGAATAATGATGTTAAGATTAAGCGAGGCGCCCATGTTTTTTTGGTTTTCAGGCAGACTGATAATGTAATAATGAATAGCGTCAAGTCAGATATACAAGAGCTTTCACATACAAGTTTTTAAGTCATAATTGCAACTTGGATGCTTACATGAACCATTTGGAAACCTGTAATTACAATAACTGTGATATAACAAAGAATGTTGCATTAAGCCATGGAGGTAAATAAGAAAACTGGATACCATGTTCCAAGTTGATGCATCATTAAGTCTAATGAAAGTTTCTGAGAAGGTGCATACACCTAAAATGTTTTCAGGCTTTTGTTGACCAATTGAGCATGCAGGCTAGCTACTTCTTCCAGCAGCACCAGTTCACTTCACACTTTCCCCCCCGCACACATGACTGATGTGAAATTGCTTAATTCTACAGCTTTGTGAGACTTTTCCAACACTAATGGAATCTGATAATACAAACAGTCATTTCAAGATATGTGGGATTTTTAGGCGATAAAAGAAATGGCAGAAGGGAGGGAAAGATAATTATTTTCTTGCTGGTATGATGCATTGGGTAATGTTGAAGCTATACTGCAGTACTAGTAGAGAAATGGCCAATCTCTTTATCTCTCTCTTTTTAAAGACTTCTATACGCCACTGTGTTCAATCCCAAAGGGCCACAAACATGCAGTTTGTTACAGGAAATACATGCTTCATGACCCTCCTCTTTATATACATGAGCCTGTTAATGAATTCACAATCACAGCTGTCATTCTATCTACTGCACTTTACCCAATAATGATTTTGTTTCCTGCACTCATGCTGGGTACATCTGTTGGATACAATGCAAGTATTTCATTGCATCCTACAGTGAATGAAACACTAACTTTTGATTCAGAATTTCTGTGTGAGAGAAACCAAAGAGAGTTTTGTGATCTGCATTTGATCAATTGTGTCTTTATTACTCTACATTATTCTTGTGCTTTAGTAAATAATTATGACACAACAATGCAAGCTTTTATACAGAGATAACGAATCAGCTGAGAGCGGAAAAAAGATGACAGGCTTAATAAAAAATAATTTCCTACAGTGTGATTTAAGAACAACAGTGGGAGTTTATGAGAGGTGATATAATGAAGTTATTTTTGGCATGCAGAATAGGAAAGCATGGTACAAATGAAAGGAAAAGGAGTTGCTGCTGTCCAGGACCTGAGTCATGGACACTGTAAAGTAAAATGCAGGCGGAGGAGAGACACAAGGAGAGTCGACCTACATTTTCTGTTTAGGTGGCAACAATTCCTTCATGCCACATTTGGCTCTCTGTTTTCAAAATGCTGGATAGAGGGAGAGCAGTCAAAACTCCCTAAAGTAAGAGTGATGGATGTGGAGTTTTTGGTGAGGGAGCACAGGAGGTGATCACAGGAGATGAGGGGACATAATTGGGGTATGAGAGAGAAAGACTTACTTTTGATGTTCTTTGATGAGGGAAGGAGAGAGCAAAGGTGTGTGTGTCCTATACATGTGTGTGTAGAGAGAGAGGGGGGAGGGAGAGAGAGGGACAGAGAGGGAGGGGGAGAGAGTGTGTGTCTATATGGGAGAGAGAAAGAGTGAGAGAGCTTGCTCCTCAGTAGTTCCTCCTCTCAGTCTTGACACCAGCACTCCGTTTTTCTTCCTCTGCTGTAGTGAAACTCCACCAGGTAAGAAAAGCGACCAGACACTCAGACATGATGTGACAATGACTTTATGACAATATGTTTCATGGCCGACACGACTCTGCAAAATAATTCTCCTGAGTTTAAAAAGAAGAAGAAGAAGTTGAAGAAGAAGGCGAACAAATACCCGGCGGCGCGTTTGCGTGCGTGCAGAGACGTGCAGGATTGAAAAAGTTACTCAAAAGTCGCCAACTCAGCAGCAGTTTTTTTTTTTTTAATTTTAAGTTACCCTTAACATAACATCCCCGTGCACGTTCTCGCGCTCAAGTTTGCGTGCATGTGTGCGTGCGTGCATGTATGCGTGCATGTGTGTGTGTGTTTGTGTGATTTATCCGGAGTGCAGCTGCATGCCAAACTGATGCTCTGGCGTTGTAGACGTGGCTTCCTAAATGAATTCATTATGGCTGTTGGATGTGTGTTGTGGTTGGCCTAGTGTCAGTCAGTGTGTGTTCAGTTCATCAGCTGTGTGTAGTCATCATGATTGTGCACACAGCTCTGAGGGGGTCCCAGTGGTCTCTGGGGGAGGAGAGAGGAGGTAAAAACTCAGGTTATGATGTAATGGATTAAAATAGTTTCTGTCAGACAAATGTGTGAAGAAATTTGAAACTGAAAGTTATTCAGCTGCACAAGTGCAAAGTATGTTTGAATCTTTCTGTTTGTGTGCTTGCAGTTTGTTTGACAGCCATTCAGATCAGTAGCTTTCTTTTCCTTTTTTTTTGTCTTTTGCACATGCAGCCACATTCAACAAATGCATTCAGTCAAAGAGCATGTGAATGGACAGTGATGGTGTGTGAAGTACAGTATCAGTACTACACTAACCAGTAGGTTAATGGATTATGTTATTGCACTCCAGAGCACAGCAAACCGGCCCAGTTGAATGAACAGATGTCAATAAATCAATGTTGCGTTATACACTGATATAAAAAATAAACTTTGGGTCAAATATCTTTTAAGGATCACAGTTTCAAGGCACAAAGGATCTATTTGCAGGTTTTGTAAATATCCTCTGCACTCCTAAGCTATATTTTTGACAATAACTACCTGCTGCTAACACTAACACTATTCAATGTTGTATATTGTGTATGTTTTTAATGGTGTGTTGCACTATGCGTAGTGTATGTATATTCTTGTAGCTGGGGAAAGCTGTGGCTCAGGAGGTAGAGCGGTCATCCACAAATCGGAAGATCAGCTGTTCGATACCTGGCTCCTCCAGTCCGCATGTAGACGTGTCCTTGAGCAAGATACTTAACCCCAATTTGCTCCCAATGGCTATGCCAATGATGTATGAATCTATGAGTGAATGTTAGTTTCCTCCTGATGAGCAGGTTGGCATCCTGCTCATCAGGAGGCCATCAGTGTGTGAATGTGACCTGTAGTGTAAAAGAGCTTTGAGTGGTCAAAAGACTAGAAAACTGCTATATTAGTGCAGTCCATTTACCATTTACTTTGGGAGAAGTCAAAGACACATTTCCATCAAAGTGAACAATAAAGTCAGTCGATCAATCAAAACAATATGCTTGATATTACTGTGGTCTCGGATGGTGAGTTGAGTGAGATGCAACATTTCTGGCATTGAATGTTTGTGTGACCTATATATAAGTTTAAAAAAAAAAAAATCAATTTTCTTCCATTTCACCCACTTGTGGCCGGAAATACAGTAGCAGTCTTTATTCCTACATCAATATTTTTGCAATATAACTTTGTTCAGCTTGGATGGGTGATGCTGATTGGTTTAGGATTTTAGCTGACAGCAGTTTACTTTTTCCACCTGACAGTGTTTTCAGCTTTTTTCAGTAACAAGGGTGTAGTGTAGTGTAAGGGATTCAGATTTGTAAATTCAGCAATTTCATCACAGTCAGTAATCCCAGTAACGATCTGTTACTTAAACATTTCGTGGGTCGACCCATTTACAGTCTTACAGAGAGTTTGACTGGGGGTTAATAACTGTACCTACTTTTACTGTTGCGCACTGAATAAAGTCATGCAATTAAATTTCAATTAGTAATGTGTAATAAGTAATTGATTACTTTTTTAAGAAACTTTCTCAGCACCTCTCAGCATCCTCTCACTTCAGTGCACCCATCAGGACTCATATGCTGCATTCAAGTGATATAGGATCTACTGTAAAAATGAACCTCCACTGGGGAAAACAGAGGCTGCTAGAAGTGACAGGTTTTGTTTCGATGGTTTAGGGCTTCCAGTGTCTCAGCCCCATAGTGTCAAATACTGCAGTAAATCCACCGTCGACAGCTTTCCAAAATAATAAAATATGTTATAGTTATTCACACCAGTGCAATAAACTCTCCTTGTTTTATTGTGAACACTTCCAAACTGTAGCGACAAGATGCCATATTATCCTTCTTCCTAAATTACATAAACGTTCCATTAGCTCTCATTATTTTGATGGTTTGTAAAGTTGATGCCAAAGGAATTTGAGCGATTTTGTTGTTACAGTCATTTGCAAACCTGGAAAAAAAAGAGTTGTACACATTCGGAAATGAGTGCAAATGTACCCGCTGACATCTGACTGGCTGAGATACTGAAGCATATTCAGATAATGGCTGTTCTGATCATATTTTATTATCAGACACATAAAAATATTGAGGCAGAGCTCCAGTCATTTCATTTTCTCACAGTCATGCCCCATCCATCATCTCAAATCCTGTTAAAATTCATCCATCGCTATAAAAAAAAACCCTCTGGGAATCTTTCTGTTATCTCTCTCAAGTGTCTCTTCCCTGTTTTACTTATTCACTCTCATCTTTCTCACATTTTTGTTTTCTCCTCTCCATCTTTTCAGAGGATTACTGCTACAATTGTGAATTTCAGATTATTATAATGAAGATGAATGACAAAAT